>NW_017215732.1:0-13688 GCF_001704415.2 Capra hircus
TGACTTAGCAACTGCTTGAAAATCCATCCCATTGCTGTTTTCCTCCTTCTGACAGAGCTAGCTTTGTTCCCTGCTTTGGGATGTCTCAACCGAAAGGGCCGGTCCATAGCTACTCGCCTGGGGCCATTGGATGTGCAAGGTGCCCTCGACTAGGTGACCCTAGCATGGCACTCAGCCCGCTCAGACACACTCCCGAGGCTTCTTTCTCATGGGAAGCACTGCTCCAACCTAGGAATGTGTCTGCAATGCTTGGAAAGTGCAGTGAGACACACAGCCCTGACTCTGCAATTGAGGCCTCAGAGCAAGCCTGCAGCTCTGATGTCTGAGAAGCAAAACACTTGCTGCAAAGAGAGGCCTGAAAACACACTCTCTGTGGATGACTTTCCTTCCTCTAAGGAAGATAGTTTTCCCAGTCTCCTGCTTCCTGAATGTCACACAGCTGGAATGCGCTTGCTTGGAGGTCGTGATTCAGTGGCAATGACCCCTGAGGCCCTTTGCCCAGGGAGGGCTCCCACACTCACAGGCAAATCAAAGCAACTTCCAAGTGAGTCAGCTCTTCACATCAAGTGGCCAAAGTATTGGACTTTCAGGTTCAGTATTAGTCCTTCCAATGTATATTCAGACCTGATTTCCTTTAGGATGGAGTGGTTGCGTCTCCTTGTAGTCTAAGCGACCTACAAGCATCTTCTCCAACACCACAGTTCAAAAGCATCCAATTTTCAGCTGTCACTTTCTTTATAGTACATCTTTCATATCCATCCATGACATATGGAAAAACCATAGCCTTGACTGGATGGATCTTTGTTGGCAAAGCAACGTCTCGGCTTTTTAATATGCTGTCTAGGTTGGTCATCACTTTTCTTCCAAGTCATAAATACGTTTTAAGTTCATGGAGGCAGACATCACCTGCAGTGATTTCCAAGCCCCCCAAAATAGTCTGCTGCTGTTTCCAATGTTTTCCCATCTATTTGCCATGAAGTGATGAGACTGGATGCAATGATTTTAGTTTTCTGAATGCTGAGCTTTAAGCTAACTTTTTCACTCTCCTCTTTCACTTTCATCAGGAGACTCTTTAGTTCTTCTTCACTTTCTGCCATAAGGGTGGTGTCATCTGCATATCTGAGATTCTTGATATTTCTCCCGGCAATCTGGATTCCAGCGTGTGCTTCCTCCAGCCCAGTGTTTCTCATGATGTACTCTGCATATAAGTTAAATAAGCAGGGTGACAATACACTGCCTTGACATATTCCTTTTCCTATTTAGAACCAGTCTGTTGTTCCATGTCCAGTTCGAACTGTTTCTTCCTGACCTGCATACAGGTTTCTCAAGAGACAGGTCAGGTGGTCTGGTATTCCCATCTCTTTCAGAATTTTTCCCAGTTTATTGTGATCCACACAGTCAAAGGCTTTGGCATAGTCAATAAAGCAGAAATAGATGTCTTTTTTTCTGGAACTCTCTTGCTTTTTCAATGATCCAGTGGATGTTGGCAGTTTGATCTCTGGTTTCTCTGCATGTTTTAAATCCCTCTTGAACATTTGGAAGTTCACAGTTCATGTGAACTTGGAGAATTTTGAGCATTACTTTACTAGTGTGTGAGATGAGTGCAATTGTGCAGCAGCTTGAATATTCTTTGTCATTGCCTTTCTTTGGGATTGGAATGAAAACTGACCTAATGACTAGATGTTTTCAATTGCATATGCTGAAAGAACTGGCTGTGCAGTTTTGAAGAAAAAAAAATCATTTTAACCCATTTTCTCTGAAGTGCAAGGCATATCATGGCCATCCCTGAATCATAAAGTCACCTTTTCTTTATGTAGTCATAGTTTCATGCCTAAATTATAGGCCAACTCGTGCTCAAATGGACTCTGATGTCAGGGGCAGATCAACTAATAAAAAGCTTGGATTGTCCCTCTGGAGGAAAGTGAGATCTTGGTCCCACGAGAAGAATCTGAAGGGTTAAGGGAACTTGCAAGAGTGGGGAAAGCTTAGTCCATCCTACATGTACCAAAATCTTAAATAAGGCTTATTTACTTTACCGAAGTAAAAAAACAGATGATGAAAACAATTATAAATCAATGAAAGGTAAAGAAATCCATAGTCTGTTATCAAAAATTGCATTCTAAGAAAACTTTGTTCTCTTAACCTAGAGAGGAGACTAAATTCCATCTGGTACCAGCTTACCAGAAGACAAACAAACAAACAAACCAATTATCGGTAAGCTTAAAAAAAGTATATTCCATATATCTTGAAGTAGCAGTATTTCTGCAAAGGCATCAGTGTGAAACCATAGAGGACATGGTTAAAACCTGATTAAATAGAAATTGACAATGTAATCTGGTCACTGCTGCGACTTGAAATGCTTTAATATGATAACTGGAATTATAACTGACAGCATTTGACCAGGACATATCAGATTTTCACGGATGTCAGATAATTTCTAGGATATCTATATTAGGAACTGAAGGAATCTTTGAACCTAGGAAAGAAAACAACAGTCTCAAAGGCCCTTGCTGAATCATCTATCAGCAAGGAATGTCTTTGCAAGGATCGCAAAGTGAAGGGAAAATACACCGACCTGCCTCTGCAACTTTGGTCCTCTGAGCAGATCTGGAGGTCTCCCTTTGTATAAGCTAACCTGTTCCTTCCAAATAGAGGTTTGCAACACAAAACAAGTGGCCGCCTATTCTTCCCCGAAGGAGGCTCTCTTTCCCCACATCCTGCGAACTCCCTTTCCCAGCCTCCTGGAAAAGCGCTTCTTGCAGTTCCTTTCAGAAAATCCTATGGACGGAGAAGCCTGGTAGGCTGCAGTCCGTGGGGTCGCTGAGGGTCGGACACGACTGAGCGACTGCACTTTCATTTTCACTTTCATGCATTGGAGAAGGCAATGGCAACCCACTTACTGTTCTTGCCTGGAGAATCCCAGGGACGGGGGAGCCTAGTGGGCTACCGTCTATGGCGTCGCACAGAGTCGAACACGACTGAAGCAACTTAGCAGCAGCAGCAGCAGCAGCAGTTCCTTTCTTAGGGGCAGTTATCCCTGAGATTGGGACCTGGAAAGGCAGAGCCACCTCCACACACACGTCTTTTCTGTCCCCTTTCCTCTGGAGGAGAGCTCTAGTGAGCCTAGGTCTGTCAGGAAAATTCTTGGCTTTGACGGGATCCCACCCAGTGTGTGAACCTGCATACCCGACCTAGGGGCCACAGGCACCTGTTTTGCTCGAGTGGGTCCTGGAGGGGTGCAGCATAGCAAGAGCTTAAAAATCCATCCAATTTGTCTTTTTTTTTTTTACCTCGGAGAGAACGAGTTTGCTCCACCTCCACCCTTTGGCAGTGTGGAGGGAAGAGGGCACCACCCTCTCCCAAAGGGGACATAGGGCCTACCAGGAGAGAAAGGCCCCTTGAGGAGCTGAGCCCAGGTAGGCAGCCAGTGATGTCAAGCACACTCCCGCTGCTTGCTTCTTCATGGGCACTCCCACGATCTGCTAGGAATGTCTTTGCAAGGATCTCAAAGGGAAGGGGAGATACATGGCCCTGTCTCTGGAACTTCAGTCCTCTGAGCAGATCTGGAGGTCTTGAGTTGTATAAGCAAACCTGTTCCTTCCAAATAGAGGCTTGCAAACACACCCCCGGTGGTTGCCTCTTCTTCCCCGAAGAAGTCTTTCTTTCCCCACATGCTGCGAACTCCCTGTCCCAACCTCCAAGAATAGCGCTTCTTGCCATTCCTTTCTTAGAGGCAGTTATCCCTGAGCTTGGGGCCGTAGGGACTAGCCCCACACTCACAGGGAAAGGCAAAGACTCCTCCATACATCTCCTCTATCCCCTTTGCTCTGGAGGAGAGCTCTAGTGAGCCTAGGTCTTTCAGGAAAATTCTTGGCTTGGACAGGATCTCACCCTGTTTGTGAACCTGCATACCCAACCAGGGGCCACAGAGCACCTGTTTCAGTAAAGTGGGCCCTGAAAGGGTGCAGCCTAGCAAGAGCTTGAAAATCCATTCAATTGCTGTTTTTGTACCTCTGACAGAGCGAGCTTGGCTCCACCCTTTGGCAGTGAGGAGAAAAGAGGCATGACACCCTCCCCAAGGGGACATGGGGCCTACTTCGAGAGGAAAGGCCCCTTGTGGAGCTGAGGCCAGGAAGGCACACAGTCGTGTCAAACACACTCCCACTGCTTGCTTCTTCAGGGGCACTCCCGCTATCAGCTAGGAATGTCTTTGCAATGATCACAAAGGGAAGGGGAGATACAGGGCCCTGCTTCTGGACCTCCGGTGCTCTGAGCAAATCTCGAGGTCTCCCGTTGTTGGTCAAGGTCAAGGTCAAGTTCAAGTTCAAGGTCAAGTTCAAGTTCAAGGTCAAGATCAAGTTGAAGTTTAAGCTCAAGTCAAGTTCAAGGTCAACTTCAAGTTCAAGGTCAAGGTCAAGTTCAGGGTCAAGTTCAAGTTCAAGGTCAAGTTCAATTTCAAGTTCAAAGTGAAGTTCAAGGTCAAGGTCAAGGTCAAGTTCAAGGTCAAGTTCAAGTTCAAGTTGAAGTTCAAGGTCAAGGACAAGTTCAAGTTGAAGTTCAAATTCAAGTTCAAGTTCAAGGTCAAGGTCAAGTTCAAGGTCAAGTTCAAGTTAAAGTTGAACTTCAAGGTCAAGTTCAAGTTCAATGTCAAGGTCAAGATCAAGTTCAAGTTCAAGGTCAAGTTCAAGTTCAAAGTCAAGTTCAAGGTCAAGTTCAAGTTCAAGTCAAGGTCAAGGTCAAGTTCAAGTTCAAGGTCAAGGTCAAGTTCAAGTTCAAGGTCAAGGTCAAGTTCAAGGTCAAGGTCAAGTTCAAGTTCAAGGGCAGGGCAAGGCCAAGCCCAAGACCAAGGCAAGGGCAACGGCAACGCCAAGGGCAAGGCCAAGGCCCAGGCCAAGGCAAAGGCCAAGGCCACCAAAGCGAAGCCCAAACCCCGTAACGCCTGACAAAAGGCAGAAGCCACTAGGCCCCTGTGCAGAGGAAGCCACTGAAGGCAGCAAGGCCACAGAGCTCCCCGACTCCCATTCCCACATGAAGATGTGAGGATAAAGGGCCTCATCCCAGCAAAGCACCCGCTCCCACCACCCCCAACCCCGGCCCCCGCCCCCCGCAGCATGCCCCCTGAAACAACACTGTCTTCCCAGAAAAGAGAACGGAGAAGCCATGTGTGTGCCAAAGGAGCAAGATGAACGAACGATGCCACGCCCTCCGAATTTGGGCACACCTGACGCCTCGGAACCCCGGGCCTGGCTGATGGGTCCCAGCCGTTCTCGGGTGGGAGGGGGGTCAACACATTGGCCGAGAGCCCTTGCCCAGGCCACCCGCAAATCCACTGAGATGTGATCCGACCAAAGGGACCGAGGGCAAACGTACCGCTTGAGGTGCTGGAGGAGCCGGACGAAGCCATGGTGGGAGAGGCACACGGGCACGCTGCAGACTGCTGGCCGAGTGGGCGGGGACCCAGCAGCTCAGGACTCTGGAGAACGGGAGGCGTCTCCGCCACCATTGACGTCAATAGGGTTTGGGTGGGTAGATGGAGGGGGCCGCCCCGGCCTCTTTCCAAGCAGAGACCCTGGACGGAGTCCCGTGGAGCGAGTGGGCTTTTCCCGGGCACGGCTGTGCCCTGGACCGCCAAGATCCCCGTTGGGGTGGGCGGGCAGTTCGGGGGCTTTGGTTTGTGGCCCTCCCTCGCAGCGGGGGGTGGGTTCAACCCCGAGTGGATCAATCAGGGGCCCTCAGCAGTGCCAAGGGAACTCACCACCCAGGAAACGCCCCTAGGTCCCTTTGAATTGGCCACCAACGCCCCCTTTCCCAGCCTGCCTTGCTCTGGGATTTCCCGCCTTTTCACATTCCACAGGTCCCTGGTCCTCGACTGTCCGCCGCTGGCTCCTCCGAGGCATTCCGGGACACCAGACGCTCTCTCCAGCGCCTCCACCTAGATGCCTCGCTGTCCTCGCCTCCGTTTCCCCCATGCCCCCTCCCCAACTCCTCCGTGGGCTCTTGGCATCCTTTCCCTACAGCAGTCCCAGAGTGCCACCGCTGAGGGCTTTGAGTTGCCTGGAGCCCAAGGCTCCGGCCAGAGACCTGAGGGGCCAGCGTCTGGACTGGCAGCTAATGCCATTTGGGGCTTTTCTCACGTGGAGCCTGAGGCCCGCACGTCCACGGGCAACCCCCCAGCGCGAGTGCCCTGGAGATACCCGCCCAAGGGGACAGTGTATCCCCTACTGTGGGGAAGGAGGTTCCTGTTTTCCCTGCACTGGTTCGACTTTCACGCCGAGGATCGACTCACACCATGGTGGCAAGTGGAATAGCCCTGTGGGAAAGCCTCATGGGAAAGACTCCAGGGAAAGCCACAGATTCCTTGATCCACGAGAAGGGAAGCGTGATACTGCTGCTACCGCTCGGGAGGAAAGCGCACGTGCATGCCCCCACTCGAGACGAGGACTGACTCCCCTGGGGAGACTCCAGAAGTACCCCAAGATCCATGTCAGCACTGGAGAGGAATCCGCATGTTCCGGCACCGACTCCACACAAGGTCTTAGGCCCCGGCATTGACGGGAGATGGAATCCCGAGAGGCCCCCGAGCAACTCGCATGGGGACTGGCCTTTCCTGAGGCCACCAGAGCGGGTCCCTGAGGTCCGTGTCGTAAGTCGAGAGCACCTGCCGCAACTCGAGAAAATCCAGGAGGTTCTCCCCTCCAGGCGAGATGAGGCCCATTTCCGCTGAGGCGTTTCGAGGCTATTCACACCTAAACTCTGGAACTTCCAAAGGGTCCTTCACACCCTTGCTGCAACTCAAGAACTTCCCCGAGATACCCGTCTCCACTCGAGAGGAAGTACGAGAGCCCGCCCACATCCAGAGGAGCCCAGTTTCCGCCTCCTAGCTGGACAGGAGGGATCCTTTCCCTGCGTGCTCGGGAAAGAATTCCCGGCGTTTCCGTCGCAACTCAAGAGGAGGCGCTCTCCACAGGAAAGGCGAGAGAAACTCCAGGGTCGTGCCACCATTTCCAGAGTCCCCCAAATGTCTCAGTCCATTCCAGGGAAACCTGTTTTCCCTGAACTGCCTCCACTTTCAAGCCGAGGATCGAGTCACACCACGGTGGTACGTGGGACAGCCCTGTGGGAAAGCCTCGTGGGAAAGCCTCGTGGGAAAGCCTCGAGGGAAAGCCACAGATCCCTTGATCCACGCGAAGGGAAGCGTGACACTGCTGCTAGAGCTCGGGAGGAAAGCGCACGTGCATGCCCCCACTCGAGACGAAGACTGACTCCCCTGTGGAGACTCCAGAAGTACCCCAAGATCCATGTCAGGACTGGAGAGGAATCCTCAGATTCCGGCACTGACTCCACACAAGGTCTTAGGGACCAGCATCGACGGGAGAGGAAACCCGAGTGGCCCCCGAGAGGCCCCCGAGCAACTCGCATGGGGATTGGCCTTTCCTGAGGCCACCAGAGCGGGTCGCTGAGGTCCCCGTCGAAAGTCGAGAGCACCTGCCGCAACTCGAGAAATTCCAGGAGGTTCTCCCCTCCAGGCGAGATGAGGCCCTTTTCCGCCGAGGTGTCTCGAGGCTAATCAGACCTAACCTCTGGAACTTCCAAAGGGTCCTTCACAACCTTGCTGCAACTCAAGAAATCCCCCGAAATACCCGACTCCACTCTAGAGGAAGCACGAGAGTCCCGCCCACATCCAAAGGAGCCCCGTTTCAGCCTCCTATCTCGAGAGGAGGGATCCTTTCCCTGCGTGGTCGGGAAAGAATTCCCGGCATTTCCGTCGCATCTCAAGAGGAGGCGCTCTCCACAGGAAAAGGCGAGAGGAAATCCAGGGTCGTGCCACCATTCCCAGAGTCCTCCAGATGTCTCAGTCCATTCCAGGGAAACCTGTTTTCCCTGCACTGCCTCCAGTTTCAAGCCGAGGATCGACTCACACCACGGTTGCACGTGGGACCGCCCTGTGGGAAAGCCTCGTGGGAAAGCCACAGATCCCATGATCCACGCGAAGGGAAGCGCCACACTGCTGCTACAGCTCGGGAGGAAAGCGCACGTGCATGCCCCCACGCGAGACGAGGACTGACTCCCCTGGGGAGACTCCAGAAGTACCCCCAGATCCATGTCAGGACTGGAGAGGAATCTTCAGGTTCCGGCACCGTCTCCACACAAGATCTTAGGCCCCGGGATCGACCGGAGAGGAATCCCGAGAGGCCCCCGAGAAACTCCCATGGGGAATGGCCTCTCCTGAGGCCACCAGTGCGGGTCCCTGAGGTCCCCTTCGTAAGTCGAGAGGACCTGCGCAACTTGAGAAAATCCAGGAGGCTCTCCCCTCCAGGCGAGATGAGGCCCATTTCCGCTGAGGCGTCTCGAGGCTAATCACACCTAACCTCTGGAACTTCCAAAGGGTCCTTCACACCCTTGCTGCAACTCAAGAAGTCCCGCAACATACCCGTCTCCACTCGACAGGAAGCACGAGAGTCCCGCCCACATCCAGAGGAGCCTCGTTTCCGCCTCCTAGTTCGAGAGGAGTGATCCTTTCCCTGCGTGGTCGGGAAAGAATTCCCGGCATTTCCGTCGCATCTCAAGAGGAGGCGCTCTCCACAGGAAAGGCCAGAGGAACTCCAGGGTCGTGCCACCATTCCCAGAGTCCCCCAGATGTCTCAGTCCATTCCAGCGAAACCTTTTTTCCCTGCACTGCCTCGACTTTCAAGCCGAGGATCGACTCACTCCACGGTGGCACGTGGGACAGCCCTGTGGGAAAGCCTCGTCGGAAAGCCTCGGAAAGCCTCGAGGGAAAGCCACAGATCCCTTGATCCACGCGAAGGGAAGTGTGACACTGCTGCAACAGCTCGAGAGGAAAGCGCACGTGCATGCCCCCCTCGAGACGAGGACTGACTCCCCTGGGGAGACTCCAGAAGTACCCCAAGATCCATGTCAGCACTGGAGGGAATCCTCAGGTTCCGGCACTGACTCCACACAAGGTCTTAGGCCCTGGCATCGACCGGAAAGGAATACCGAGAGGCCCAAGGGCAACTTGCATGGGGAGTGGCCTTTCCTGAGGCCACCAGAGCGGGTCCCTGAGGTCCCCGTCGTAAGTCGAGAGCACCTGCCGCAACTCGAGAAAATCCAGGAGGTTCTCCCCTCCAGGCGAGATGAGGCCCATTTCCGCTGAGGCGTCTCGAAGGTAAACACATCTAACATCTGGAACATCCAAAGGGTCTCTCATACCATTGCTGCAACTCAAGAAGTTCCCCGACATACCCGTCTCCACTCGAGAGGAAGCACGAGAGTCCCACCCACATCCAGAGGAGCCCCGTTTCCGCCTCCTAGCTCGAGAGGAGGGATCCTTTCCCTGCGTGGTCGGGAAAGAATTCCCGGCGTTCCCATCGCATCTCAAGAGGAGGCGCTCTCCACAGGAAAGGCGAGAGGAACTCCAGGGTCGTGCCACCATTCCCAGAGTCGCCCAGATGTCTCAGTCCATTCCAGGGAAACCTGTTTTCCCTGCACTGCCTCGACTTTCAAGCCGAGGATCGACTCACACCACGGTGGCACGTGGGACAGCCCTGTAGGTAAAGCCTCGTGGGAAAGCCTCAGAGGGAAAGCCACCAGATCCCTTGATCCACGACGAAGGGAAGTGTGACACTGCTGCTACAGCTCGGGAGGAAAGCGCACGTGCATGCCCCCACTCGAGACGAGGACTGACTCCCCTGGGGAGACTCCAGAAGTACCCCAAGATCCATGTCAGCACTGGAGAGGAATCCTCAGGTTCCGGCACCGACTCCACACAAGGATCTTAGGCCCCGGCATCGACGGGAGAGGAATCCCGAGAGGCCCCCAGAGCAACTCGCATGGGGACTGGCCTTTCCTGAGGCCACCAGAGCGGGTCCCTGAGGTCCCCGTCGTAAGTCGAGAGCACCTGCCGCAACTCGAGAAAATCCAGGAGGTTCTCCCCTCCAGGCGAGATGAGGCCCATTTCCGCTGAGGCGTCTCGAGGCTAATCACACCTAACCTCTGGAACTTCCAAAGGGTCCTTCCACACCCTTGCTGCAACTCAAGAAGTTCCCCGACATACCCGTCTCCACTCGAGAGGAAGCACGATGAGTTCGACCCACATCCAGAGGAGCCCCGTGTTCCGCCTCCTATGCTCGGGAGGAGGGATCCTTTCCCTGCGTGGATCGGGAAAGAATTCCCGGCGTTCCCGTCGCATCTCAAGAGGAGGCGCTCTCCACAGGAAAGGCGAGAGGAACTCCAGGGTCGTGCCACCATTCCCAGAGTCCCCCAGATGTCTCAGTCCATTCCAGGGAAACCTGTTTTCCCTGCACTGCCTCGACTTTCAAGCCGAGGATCGACTCACACCACGGTGGCACGTGGGACAGCCTGTGGGAAAGCCTCGTGGGAAAGCCTCGTGGGAAAGCCTCGAGGGAAAGCCACAGATCCCTTGATCCACGCGAAGGGAAGCGTGACACTGCTGCTACAGCTCGGGAGGAAAGCGCACGTGCATGCCCCCACTCGAGACGAGGACTGACTCCCCTGGGGAGACTCCAGAAGTACCCCAAGATCCATGTCAGCACTGGAGAGGAATCCTCAGGTTCCGGCACCGACTCCACACAAGGTCTTAGGCCGCCGCATCGACGGGAGAGGAATCCCGAGAGGCCCCAGAGCAACTCGCATTGGGGACTGGCCTTTCCTGAGGCCACCAGAGCGGGTCCCTGAGGTCCCCGTCGTAAGTCGAGACGCACCTGCCGCAACTCGAGAAAATCCAGGAGGTTCTCCCCTCCAGGCGAGATGAGGCCCATTTCCGCTGAGGCGTCTCGAGGCTATTCACACCTAACCTCTGGAACTTCCAAAGGGTCCTTCACACCCTTGCTGCAACTCAAGAAGTTCCCGACATACCCGTCTCCACTCGAGAGGAAGCACGAGAGTTCCGCCCACATCCAGAGGAGCCCCGTTTCCGCCTCCTAGCTCGAGAGGAGGGATCCTTTCCCTGCGTGTTCGGGAAAGAATTCCCGGCGTTCCCGTCGCATCTCAAGAGGAGGCGCTCTCCACAGGAAAGGCGAGAGGAACTCCAGGGTCGTGCCACCATTCCCAGAGTCCCCCAGATGTCTCAGTCCATTCCAGGAAACCTGTTTTCCCTGCACTGCCTCGACTTTCAAGCCGAGGATCGACTCACACCACGGTGGCACGTGGGACAGACCCTGTGGGAAAGCCTCGTGGGAAAGCCTCGTGGGAAAGTCCTCGAGGGAAAGCCACAGATCCCTTGATCCACGCGAAGGGAAGCGTGACACTGCTGCTACAGCTCGGGAGGAAAGCGCACGTGCATGCCCCCACTCGAGACGAGGACTGACTCCCCTGGGGAGACTCCAGAAGTACCCCAAGATCCATGTCAGCACTGGAGAGGAATCCTCAGGTTCCGGCACCGACTCCACACAAGGTCTTAGGCCCCGGCATCGACGGGAGAGGAATCCCGAGAGGCCCACGAGCAACTCGCATGGGGACTGGCCTTTCCTGAGGCCACCAGAGCGGGTCCCTGAGTGTCCCCGTCGTAAGTCGAGAGCACCTGCCGCAACTCGAGAAAATCCAGGAGGTTCTCCCCTCCAGGCGAGATGAGGCCCATTTCCGCTGAGGCGTCTCGAGGCTAATCACACCTAACCTCTGGAACTTCCAAAGGGTCCTTCACACCCTTGCTGCAACTCAAGAAGTTCCCCGACATACCCGTCTCCACTCGAGAGGAAGCACGAGAGTCCCGCCCACATCCAGAGGAGCCCCGTTTCCGCCTCCTAGCTCGAGAGGAGGGATCCTTTCCCTGCGTGTCGGGAAAGAATTCCCGGCGTTCCCGTCGCATCTCAAGAGGAGGCGCTCTCCACAGGAAAGGCGAGAGGAACTCCAGGGTCGTGCCACCATTCCCAGAGTCCCCCAGATGTCTCAGTCCATTCCAAGGAAACCTGTTTTCCCTGCACTGCCTCGACTTTCAAGCCGAGGATCGACTCACACCACCGGTGGCACCTGGGACAGCCCTGTGGGAAAGCCTCAGTGGGAAAGCCTCGTGGGAAAGTCCTCGAGGGAAAGCCACAGATCCCTTGATCCACGCGAAGGGAAGCGTGACACTGCTGCTACAGCTCGGGAGGAAAGCGCACGTGCATGCCCCCACTCGAGACGAGGACTGACTCCCTTGGGAGACTCCAGAAGTACCCCAAGATCCATGTCAGCACTGGAGAGGAAATCCTCAGTTTCCGGCACCGACTCCACACAAGATCTTAGGCCCCAGCATCGAACGGGAGAGGAATCCCGAGAGGCCCCCAGAGCAACTCGCATGGGGACTGGCCTTTCCTGAGGCCACCAGAGCGGGTCCCTGAGGTCCCCGTCGTAAGTCGAGAGCACCTGCCGCAACTCGAGAAAATCCAGGAGGTTCTCCCCTCCAGGCGAGATGAGGCCCATTTCCGCTGAGGCGTCTCGAGGCTAATCACACCTAACCTCTGGAACTTCCAAAGGGTCCTTCACACCCTTGCTGCAACTCAAGAAGTTCCCCGACTACCCGTCTCCACTCGAGAGGAAGCACGAGAGTCCCGCCCACATCCAGAGGAGCCCCGTTTCCGCCTCCTAGCTCGAGAGGAGGGATCCTTTCCCTGCGTGTCGGGAAAGAATTCCCGGCGTTCCCGTCGCATTCTCAAGAGGAGGCGCTCTCCACAGGAAAGGCGAGAGGAACTCCAGGGTCGTGCCACCATTCCCAGAGTCCCCCAGATGTCTCAGTCCATTCCAGGGAAACCTGTTTTCCCTGCACTGCCTCGACTTTCAAGCCGAGGATCGACTCACACCACGGTGGCACGTGGGACAGCCCTGTGGGAAAGCCTCGTGGGAAAGCCTCGTGGGAAAGCTCGAGGGAAAGCCACAGATCCCTTGATCCACGCGAAGGGAAGCGTGACACTGCTGCCACAGCTTCGGAAGGAAAGCGCACGTGCATGCCCCCACTCGAGACGAGGACTGACTCCCCTG
The DNA here is from genome assembly GCF_001704415.2 of Capra hircus. NCBI lineage: Eukaryota > Metazoa > Chordata > Mammalia > Artiodactyla > Bovidae > Capra > Capra hircus. The sequence continues at coordinate 12,973 of NW_017215732.1, forward strand.
GGGAGACTCCAGAAGTACCCCAAGATCCATGTCAGCACTGGAGAGGAATACCTCAGGTTCCAGGCACCGAATCCACACAAGGATCTTAGGCCCCGGGCATCGAACGGGAGAGGAATCCCGAGAGGCCCCGAAGCAACTCGCTTGGGGACTGGCCTTTCCTGAGGCCACCAGAGCGGGTCCCTGAGGTCCCCGTCGTAAGTCGAGAGCACCTGCCGCAACTCGAGAAAATCCAGGAGGTTCTCCCCTCCAGGGAGATGAGGCCCATTTCCCTGAGGCTTCTCGAGCTAATCACACCTAACTCTGGAACTTCCAAAGGGTCCTTCACACCCTTGCTGCAACTCAAGAAGTTCCCCGACATTTCCCGTCTCCACTCGAGAGGAAGCACGAGAGTCCCGCCCACATCCAGAGGAGCCCCGATTTCCCCCTCCCTAGCTCGAGAGGAGGGATCCTTTCCCTGCAGTGTTCGGGAAAGAATTCCCGGCTTTCCCGTCGCCATTCTCAAGAGGAGGCGATCTCCACAGGAAAGGCGAGAGGAACTCCAGGGTCGTGCCACCATTCCCAGAGTCCACCAGATGTCTCAGTCCATTCCAGGGAAACCTGTTTTTCCTGCACACTGCCTCGACTTTCAAGCCGAGGATCGACTCACACCACGGTGGCACGTGTGGGACAGCCCTGTGGGAAAGCCTCGTCGGAAAGCCTCTTGGGAAAGCCTTAGA
>NW_017215733.1:0-13688 GCF_001704415.2 Capra hircus
AATTCGAGGCAGTGCAGGGAAAACAGGTTTCCCTGGAATGGCCTGAGACATTTGGGGGACTCTGGGAATGGTGGAATGACCCTGGAGTTCCTCACGCCATTCCAGTGTAAAGCGTCGCCTCTTGAGAAGCGACGGGAACGCCGAGAATTCTTTCCCGACCACGCAGGGAAAGGATCCCTCCTCTCGAGCTATGAGGCGGAAACGGGGCTCCTCTGGATGTGGGCGGGACTCTCGTGCTTCCTCTCGAGTGGAGACGGGTATGTCAGGGAACTTCTTGAGTTGCAGAAAGGATGTGAAGGACGTTTTGGAAGTTCCAGAGTTTAGGTGTGATTAGCCTGGGGACGCCTCAGAGGAAATGGGCCTCATCTCGCCTGGAGGGGAGAACCTCCTGGATTTTCTCGAGTTGCTGCAGGTGCTCTCGACTTAGGACGGGGTCCTCAGGCACCCGCTCTGTTGGCCTCAGGAAAGGCCAGTCCCCATGCGAGTTGCTCGGGAGACTCACGGGATTCCTCTCCCGTCGATGCTGGGGCCTAAGACCTTTGTGGAGTCGGTGCCGTAAAGTGAGGGTTCCTCTCCAGTGCTGACATGGATCTTGGGGTACTTCTGGAGTCTCCCCAGGGGAGTCAGTCCTCGTCTCGAGTGGGGGCATGCACAGTGTGCTTTCCTCCCAAGCTGAAGCAGCAGTGTCACGCTTCCCTTCGCGTGGATCAAAGCATCTGTGGTTTTACCTCGAGGCTTTCCCATGAGGCTTTCCCACGAGGCTTTCCCACCAGGCTTTCACACAGGGCTGTCCCACGTTGCGCACCGTGGTGTGAGTCGATCCTCGGCTTGAAAGTCGAGGCAGTGTAGGGAAACAGGTTTCCCTGAAATGGACTGAGACATCTGGGGGACTCTGGGAATGGTGGCACGACCCTGGAGTTCCTTCTCGCCTTTCCTGTGGAGAGCGGCCTCCTCTTGACTTGCGATGGAAACGCCGGGAATTCTATCCCGACCACGCAGGGAAAGGATCCCTCCTCTCGAGCTAGGAGGCGGAAACGGGGCTCCTCTGGATGTGAGCGGGACTCTCGTGCTTCCTCTCAATTGGAGATGGGTTATGTCGGGGAACTTCTTGAGTTGCAGCAAGGGTGTGAATGACCCTTTGGATGTTCCAGAGGTTTAGGTGATATTAGCCTCGAGACGCCTCAGCGGAAATGGGCCTCATCTCCCCTGGAGGGGAGAATCTACTGGATTTTTTCGAGTTGCGGTACGTGCTCTCGCCTTACGACGGGGACCACTGGGACCCGCTCTGGTGGCCTCAGGAAAGGCCAGTCCCCATGCGAGTTGCTCGGGGGCCTCTCGGGATTCCTCTCCCGTCGATGCAGGGCCTAAGACCTTGTGTGGAGTCGGTGCCTGCCGGGGTCCAGCCCCGGTGGATCCAGGGAATTCGAAGGATGGACGGCGTTGGCGTGGAAAGACTTGTTTGTTTATTAATGTAAGATTAGATTAAGAAACTATAGTGTAGTAAGAAGATTAAGTGGAGGAAGAGGGCTGAATAACTTGGTTTACGCGGAAGGCCAATAAAATTCCAGACAAGGAATTTGCACCATCTACGTTGGGCCACCGGCGCCCGCTTGAATATCTAAGGGTGCCTCGCCTTAAGCTCCCTTTCGTGCGGGTCTTAACAGCCGGGGCAAGTAAGTAGACCTGGCGAGCCTCCGCGCCCCAGATGGAGATTCAGCCTGAAGTTAAAGTAAAGAGCAGAGAGAGGGAAGGGGAGAGAAGAAGAGAGAGAGAGAGACATGGGGGGAGCCAGAGTCCCAAGAAACCAGGCCGAGAGACTTGTTCGAGAAACTGGCCCCCATCCTTTATTGTTCAGAAGGCCTTTTATAGCTTTTGATAAAAACACGGAGATCAATGGGTAACACAAAATTATGTAGCGTTCGCAACCCAGATTCTTTCCGTATATCATTTTGTATACAAAAGGTCTCATGTAATTTACATTATCTTTTGGCCAAGAGGCTTGTTAACACTTTTTGGCTCTCTTCCTTAATGAATGTTAATTTTGTTTTCCCCTGAAGTGTTTTTTTTTTTTAATCTGCATCTCCTTAAAGCATTAAAGTTACATCTCTATAGAACAAAAGGTGCAGTGGGATATAACAAAGAAGGTACTTAACTCAAAGATCTAATGTTGCTAATACCAGGTCTACTACTTGTTTTTCTATATACCAACTATATCTAAAAATAAAGGATATGAAAATTTGGCAGCAAGCATTGACCCAAAAAATGAAACCTTTAATCAGTCCTATTCTAAAGATTTTGACTCCTCGGAAGCTCCTACATTCCTACGATGTTTTAAGCTTCCTGTGCCTCCTGCTGTCAGGAGGCCTCAAACAATCACAAGCGCAGCTGTACGAGTCCTGCAGGCAGGCTAGAAAGCCATCGGAGGGGTTTTTGGATTGAAACACTCTTTCAAATGCAGAAGACTATAGCCCTGAATTGACTTTTTCCAGAAAATGTCAGAAGAGTGGAAAAGCAGAGCACAAAAGAGGCAGATTTTTGTTGGGGTACGTGCTTAGGAATTTGCAGAGGGGTCCCTGAAATCTGAGCACGCCTTGCGTATGTCAGCTTTCTTCCTCATGACCTTCTCACGGGCGGGATTCCTCACGCTGGCTCCCAGCAGGTGCCAGAACCTGAGGATTCCTCTCCAGTGCTGACATGGATCTTGGGGTACTTCTGGAGTCTCCCCAGGGGAGTCAGTCCTCGTCTCGAGTGGGGGCATGCACGTGCGCTTTCCTCCTGAGCTGTAGCAGCAGTGTCACGCTTCCCTTCGCGAGGATCAAGGTATCTGAGGCTTTCCCTCGAGGCTTTCCCACGAGGCTTCCCCACGAGGCTTTCCCACAGGGCTGTCCCACGTGCCACCGATATGTGAGTCGATCCTCGCCTTGAAAGTCGAGGCAGTGCAGGGAAAACAGGTTTCCCTGGAATGGACTGAGACATCTGGGGGACTCTTGGAATGGTGGCACGACCCTGCAGTTCCTCTCGCCTTTCCTGTGGAGAGCGCCTCCTCTTGAGATGCGATGGAAATGCTGGGAATTCTTTCCCGACCAAGTAGGGAAAGGATCCCTCATCTCGAGCTAGGAGCCGGAAACGGAGCTCCTCTGGATGTGGCCGGGACCCTCGTGCTTCCTCTTGAGTGGAGACGGGTATGTCGGGGAACTTCTTGAGTTGCAGCATGACTGTGAAAGACTCTTTAGAAGTTCCAGAGTTCACATGTGATTAGCCTGGAGACACCTCAGTGGAAACGGGCCTCATCTCGCCTGCAGGGGAGAACCTCCTGGATTTTACCGAGTTGCGGCAGGTGCTCTCGACTTACGACGGGGACCTCATGGACCCGCTCTGGTGACCTCAGGAAAGGCCAGTCCCCATGCGAGTTGCTAGAGGTCCTTGGCTATTCCTCTCCCGTCGATGCCAGGGCCTAAGACCTTGTGTGGAGTCGGGGCCGGAACCTGAGGATTCCTCTCCAGGGCTGACATGCATCTTGGGGTATTTCTGGAGTCTCCCCAGGGGAGTCAGTTCTCGTCTCGAGTAGGGGCATGCACGTGCGCTTTCCTCCCGTGCTGTAGCAGCAGTGTCACGCTTCCCGTCGCGTGGTTTAAGGGATCTGTGGCTTTCCCTCGAGGCTTTCCCATGAAGCTTTCCCACAAGGTTGTCACTCTTGCCACAGTGGTGTGAGTCGATCCTCTGCGTGAAAGTCGAAGCAGTGCAGGGAAAACAGGATCCTCTGGAATGGACTGAGACATCTGGGGGACTCTTGGAATGGTGGCACGACCCATGAGTTCCTCTCGCCTTTCCTGTGCAGCGCGCCTCCTCTTGAGATGCGTCGGAAACGTCGGGAATTCTTTCCCGAGGAAGCAGGGAAGGATCCCTCATCTCGAGCTTGGAGGCGGAAACGAGCTCCTCTGGCGGTGGCCGGACCCACGTCCTTCCTCTGGAGTGGAGACGGGTATGTCGGGGAACTTCTTGAGTTTTAGCAAGGGTGTTTAGGACACTTTGGAAGTTCCAGAGTTTAGGTGTGATTACTCTCGAGACGCCGCAGAGAAAATGGGCCTCATCTCGACTGGAGCAGAGAACCTCCTGGATTTTCTCGAGTTGCGGCAGGTACTCTCGACATACGACCGTGACCTCAGGGACAGTGTAGCAGATGTGTCACGCTTCCCGTCGCGGGGATCAAGGGATCTGTGGCTTTCCCTCGAGGCTTTCTCACAGGGCTGTCCCACATGCCACCATGGTGTGAGTGGATCCTCGGCGTGAAAGTCGAGGCAGTGCTGGGAAAACGGGTTCCTCTGAAATGGACTGAGACATCTGGGGGACTCTTGGAATGATGGCACGACCCTGGAGTTCCTCTCGCCTTTCCTATTGAGAGCCCTTGCTCTTGAGATGCCACGGGAACGCCGAAAAATCTTTCCTGACTAAGCAGGAGAGGATCCTTCATCTCGGAAACGGGGTTCCTCTGAATGTGGGTGGGACCCTCGTGCTTCCTCTCGTGTGGAGACGGGTATGTCGGGGAACTTCTTGAGTTGCAGCAAGGACCCTTTTGAATTTCCAGAGGTTAGGTGTGATGAGCCTCCAGACACCTCAGAGGAAATGGGCCTCAATCCGCCTGGAGGGGAGAACCTCCTGGATTTTACCCAGTTGTGGCAGGTGCTCTCTAGTTAGGACGGGTCCTCAGGGACCCGCTCTGGTGGCCTCAGGAAAGGCCAGTGCCCAAGGGAGTTGCAAGGGGGCCTTTCGGGATTCCTCTCCCGTCGATGTTGGGGCCTAAGACCTTGTGTGGAGTCGAGGCTGGAACCTGAGGATTCCTCTCCAGTGCTGATATGGATCTTGGGGTACTTCTGGAGTCTCTACTGGGGAGTCAGTGCTCATCTCGTGTGGGGGCATGCACGTGAGCTTTCCTCACGAACTGTAGCAGCAGTGTCACACTTCCCGTCGCGGGGATCAAGGGATCTGTGGCTTTCCCTCGAGGCTTTCCGACGAGGCTTCCCACAGGGCTGTCCCACGTGGGACATGACATGGTGGAGTGAGTGGATCCTCGGCGTGAAAGTAGAGGCAGTGCAGGGAAAACAAGTTCCTCTGGAATGGACTGAGACATCTGGGGGTCCCTTGGAATTGTGGCACGACACTGGGGTATCTCTCGCCTTTCCTGTTGAGAGCGCCTCTTCTTGAGATGCGACGGGAAAGCCGGGAATTCTTTCCAGACGAAGCAGGAAAAGAATCCCTAATCTCAAGCGACGAGGTGGAAACCAGGCTCCTCTGGATGTGGGCAGGACCCTCGTGCTTCCTCTCGAGTGGAGACGGATATGTCGGGAACCTCTTGAGTTGCAGCAAGGGTGTGAAGGACCCTTTGGAAGTTCCAGAGGTTAGGTGTGAATAGCCTCGAGACGCCTCAGCAGAAATGGGCCTCATCTCGCCTGGAGGGGAGAACCTGTTGGATTTTCTCGAGTTGCGGCAGGTGCTCTCGACTTACGACGGGGACCCCTGGGACCCGCTCTGGAGGCCTCAGTAAAGGCCAGTTCCCATGCGAGTTACACGGGATCCTCTCGGGATTCCTCTCCCTTCGATGCCGGGGCCTAAGATCTTGTGTGGAGTCACTGCCAGAACCTGAGGATTGCTCTCCAGTACTGACATGGATCTTGGGGTACTTCTGGAGTCTCCCCAGGGGAGTCAGTCCTCGTCTCGTGTGGGGCATGCACGTGCGGTTTCCTCCCGAGCTGTAGCAGCAGTGTCACGTTTCCCTTCGCGTGGATCAAGGGATCTGTGGCTTTCCCTCGAGGCTTTCCCAGGAGGCTTTCCCACGAGGCTTTTCCACAGGGCTGTCCCACGTGCCACCGTGGTGTGACTCGATGCTCGGCTTGAAAGTCGAGGCAGTGCAGGGAAAACAGCTTTCCCTGGAATGGACTGAGACATCTGGAAGACTCTGGGAATGGTGGCACGACCCTGGATTTCCTCTCGCCTTTCCTGTGGAGAGCGCCCCCTCTTGAGATGTGACGGGAACGCCGGGAATTCTTTCCCGACGACGCAGGGAAAGGATCCCTCCTCTCGAGCTATGAGGCGGAAACCGGGCTCCTCTGGATGTGGGCGGGACACTCGTGCTTCCTCTCGAGTGGAGACGGGTATGTCTGGGAACTTCTTGAGTTGCAGAAAGAGTGTGAAGGACCCTTTGGAACTTCCAGAGGTTAGGTGTGATTAGCCTCGAGACGTCTCAGCAGAAATGGGCCTCATCTCGCCTGGAAGGGAGAACCTCCTGGATTTTCTCGAGTTGCGGCAGGCGCTCTCGACTTACGACGGGGTCCTCAGGGACCAGCTCTGGTGGCCTCAGGAAAGGCCAGTCCCATGCGAGTTGCTCGGGGGCCTTTCGGGATTCCTCACCCATCGATGCCCAGGCCTAAGACCTTGTGCGGTGTCGGTACCGGGAACCTGAGGATTCCTCTCCAGTGCTGACATGGATCTTGGGGTACTTCTGGAATCGCCCCAGGGGAGTCAGTCATCATCTCGAGTGGGGCATGCACGCGTGCTTTCCTCCGAGCTGTAGCAGCAGTGTCCCGTCTCCCTTCCCGTGGATCAAGGCATCTGTGGGTTTCCCTCGAGGCTTTCCCACGAGGCTTTCCCACAGGGCTGTCCCACGTGCCACCGTGGTGTGATTCGATCCTCGCTTGAAAGTCGAGGCAGTGCAGGGAAAACAGGTTTCCCTGGAATGGACTGAGTCATCTGCGGGACTCTGGGAAATGTGGCACGACCCTTGAGTCCCTCTCGCCTTTCAGGTGGAGAGCGCCTCCTCTTGAGATGCAACGGGAACGCCGGAGAATTCTTCCCCGACCACGCAGGGAAAGGATCCCTGCTCTCGAGCTATGAGGCGGAAACGGGGCTCCTCTGCATGTGGGCGGGACTCTCGTGCTTCCTCTCGAGTGGAGACGGGTGTGTCGGGGAACTTCTTGAGTTGCAGCAAAGGTTGTGAAGTACGTTTTGGAAGTTCCAGAGGTTAGGTGTGATTAGCCTGGGGTCGCCTCAGAGGAAATGGGCCTCATCTCGCCTGGAGCGGAGAACCTCCTGGATTTTCTCGAGTTGTGGCAGGTGCTCTCGACTTAGGACGGGGACCTCAGGGACCCGCTCTGATGGCCTCAGGAAAGGCCAGTCCCCATTCGAGTTGCTCGGGGAGACTCACGGGATTCCTCTCCCGTCGATGCTGGGGCCTAAGACTGCCGGGTCCAGCCCCGGTGGATCCAGGGAATTCGAAGGGTGGACGGCGTTGGCGTGGAAAGACTTGTTTGTTTAGTAATGTAAGATTAGATTAAGAAACTATAGTGTAGTAAGAAGGTTAAGTGGAGGAAAGAGGGCTGAATAGCTTGGTTCACGCGGAAGGCCAATAAAATTCCAGACAAGGAATTTGCACCATCTACGTTGGGCCACCGGCGCCCACTTGAATATCTAAGGGTGCCCTCGCCTTAAAGCTCCCTTTCGTGCGGGTCCTTAACAGCCGGGGCAAGTAAGTAGACCTGGCGAGCCTCCGCGCCCCAGATGGAGATTCAGCCTGAAGTTAAAGTAAAGAGCAGAGAGAGGGAAGGGGAGAGAAGAGGAGAGAGAGAGACACGGGGGGAGCCAGAGTCCCAAGAAACCAGGCCGAGAGACTAGTTTCGAGAAACTGGTCCGAGAAACTGGCCCCCGGGCCCCTGGCCCCCGGCCCCCGGCCCCCATCCTTTATTGTTCAGAAGGCCTTTTATACTTTTGATAAAACACGGAGATCAAATGGGTAATACAAAATTATGTAGCATTCGCACCCAGATTCTTTCCGTATATCATTTTGTATACAAAAGGTCTCAGGTGATTTACATTATCTTCTGGCCAAGAGGCTTGTTAACACTTTTTGGCTCTCTTCCTTAATGAATGTTAATTTTGTTTCCCCTGAAGTTTTTTTTTTTTTTTTTAATCTGCATCTCCTTAAAGCATTAAAGTTACATCTCTATAGAACAAAGGTGCAGTGGGCTATAACAAAGAAGGTACTTAACTCAAAGATCTAATGTTGCTAATACCAGGTCTACTACTTGTTTTTCTATATACCAACTATATCTAAAAATAAAGGATAGGAAAATTTGGCAGCAAGCATTGACCCAAAAAATGAAACCTTTAATCAGTCCTATTCTAAAGATTTTGACTCCTCGGAAGCTCCTACATTCCTAGGATGTTTTAAGCTTCCTGTGCCTCCTGCGGTCAGGAGGCCTCAAACAATCACATGCGCAGCTGTACGAGTCCTGCAGGCAGGCTAGAAAGCCATCGGAGGGGTTTTTGGATTGAAACACTCTTTCAAATGCAGAAGACTAAAGCCCTGAATTGACTTTTTCCAGAAAATGTCAGAAGAGTGGAAAAGCAGAGCACAAAAGCCGGCAGATTTTTGTTGGGGTACATGCTTAGGAATTTCCAGAGGGGTCCCTGAAGTCTGAGCACGCCTTGCGTATGTCAGCTTCCTGCCTCATGACCTTGTCACGGGCGGGATTCCTCACACTGGCTCCCGGCATAAGACCTTTGTGGAGTCGGTGCCGTAAAGTGAGGGTTCCTCTCCAGTGCTGACATGGATCTTGGGGTACTTCTGGAGTCTCCCCAGGGGAGTCAGTCCTCGTCTCGAGTGGGGGCATGCACGTTCGATTTCCTCCCGAGCTGTAGCAGCAGTGTCACGCTTCCCTTCACGTGGATCAAGGTATCTGAGGCTTTCCCTCGAGGCTTTCCCACGAGTCTTCTCCACGAGGCTTTCCCACGAGACTTTCCCAAAAGGCTGTCCCACGTGCCCACCGTGCTGTGTGTCCGATCCTAGGCTAGAAAGTCGAGGCAGTGCAGGAGAAACAGGTTTCCATGGAATGGACTGAGACATCTGGGGGACTCTCGGAATGGGTGCATGAATCTGGAGTTCCTCTCGCCTTTCCTGTGGAGAGCGCCTCCTCTTGAGATGAGACGGGAACTCCGGGAATACTTGACCGACCACTCAGTGAAAGGATCCCTCCTCTCGAGCTAGGAGGCAGTAACGGGGCTCCTCTGGATGTGGGCGGTCTATCGGGCTTCCTCTGGAGTGGAGACGGGTATGCCGGGGAACTTCTTGATTTGCAGCAAGGGTGTGAAGGACCCTTTGGAAGTTCCAGAGGTTAAGTGTGATTAGCCTCGAGACGCCTCAGCGGAAATGGGCCTCATCTCGCCTGGAGGGGAGAACCTCCTGGATGTTCTCGAGTTGCGGCAGGTGCTCTCGACTTACGACGGGGACCTCAGGGACCCGCTCTGGTGGCCTCAGGAAAGCCCAATCCCCTTGCGCCTTGCTCGGGGCTTCTCGGGATTCCTCTCCCGTCGATGCCGGGGCCTAAGATCTTGTGTGGAGCCGGTGCAGGAACCTGAGAATTCCTCTCCAGTGCTGACATGGATCTGGGGGTATTTCTGGAGTCTCCCCAGTGGAGTCAGTCCTCGTCTCGAGTGGGGGCATGCACATGCGCTTTCCTCCCGAGCTGTAGCAGCAGTGTCACGCTTCCCTTCGCCTGTATCAAGGGATCAGGGGCTTTCCCACGAGGCGTTCCCACAGGGCTGTCCCACGTGCCACCGTGGTGTGAGTCGATCCTCGGCTTGAAAGTCGAGGCAGTGCAGGGAAAAAAGGTTTCCCTAGAATGGACTGAGACATCTGGGGGACTCTTGGGATTGTGGCACGACCCTGGAGTTCCTCTCGCCATTCCTGTGGAGAGCGCCTCCTCTTGAGATGCGACGGGAACGCCGGGAATTCTTTCCCGACCACGCAGGGAAAGGATACCTCCTCTCGGGCTAGGACGCGGAAACGGGGCTCCTCTGGATGTGGGCGGGACTCTCGTGCTTCCTCTCAAGTGGAGACGGGTATGTCGGGGAACTTCTTGAGTTGGCAGCAAGGGTGTGAACGACCCCTTGGAAGTTCCAAAGGTTAGGTGTGACTAGACTCGAGACGCCTCAGCGGAAAAGGGCCTCATCTCGCCTGGAGGGGAGAACCTCCTGGATTTTCTCGAGTTGCGGCAGGTGCTCTCGACTTAACGACGGGGACCTCAGGGACCCGCTCTGGTGGCCTCAGGAAAGGCCAGTCCCCATGCGAGTTGCTCGGGGTCTCTCGGGATTCCTCTCCCGTCGATGCCGGGCCTAAGAACTTGTGTGGAGCCAGTGCCAGGAACCTGAGGATTCCTCTCCAGTGCTGACATGGATTTGGGGCTACTTCTGGAGTCTCCTTGGGGAGTCAGTCCTCGTCTCGGAGTGGGGGCATGCACGGTGCAATTTCCTCCCTTGATGGAGCAGCAGTGTCATGCTTCCCGTCGAGTGATCAAGGGAATCAGTGGCTTTTCCCCTCGAGGCTTTTCCGCAAGGCTTTCGCACAGAGGCTTTCCCACAGGGCTGCTCCCACGTGCCAACCGTGGTGTGAGTCGATCCTCGCTTGAAAGTCGAGGCAGTGCAGGGAATACAGGTTTCCTTGGAATGGACTGAGTCATCTGGGGGACTCTGGGAATGGTGGCACGACCAATGGAGTTCCTCTCGCCTATCCTGTGGAGAGCGGCTCCTCTTCAGATGCGACGGGAACACAGGGAATTCTTTCCCGTACCACGCAGGGAAAGGATCCCTCCTCGAGCTAAGAGGCGGAAAGGGGCTCCTCTGGATGTGGGCGGGACTCTCGTGCTTCCTCTCGGAGTGGACACGGGTATGTCGGGGAACTTCTTGAGTTGCAGCAAGGCGTGTGAAGGACCCTTTGGAAAGTTCCAGAGGTTAGGTGTGATTAGCCTCGAGACGCCTCAGCGGAAATGGGCCTCATCTCGCCTGGAGGGGAGAACCTCCTGGATTTTCTCGAGTTGCGGCAGGTGCTCTCGACTTACGACGGGGACCTCAGGGACCCGCTCTGGTGGCCAGGAAAGGCCAGTCCCCATGCGAGTTACTCGGGGCCTCTCGGGATTCCTCTCCCTTCGATGCTGGGCCTTAGACCTTGTGAGGAGTCAGTGCCATAAACCTGAGGATTCCTCTCCAGTGCTGACATGGATCTTGGGGTATTTCTGGAGTCTCCCCAGGGGAGTCAGTCCTCGTCTCGAGTGGGGGCATGCACGTGCGCTTTCCTTCAGAGCTGTAGCAGCAGTGTCACGCTTCCCTTCGCGTGGATCAAGGGATCTGTGGCTTTCCTCGAGGCTTTCCCACGAGGCTTTCCCACGAGGCTTTCCCACAGGGCTGTCCCACGTGCCACCGGTGGGAGTCGATCCTCGGCTTGAAAGTCGAGGCAGTGCAGGGAAAACAGGTTTCCCTGGAATGGACGGAGACATCTGGTTGTCTCTGGGAATGGTGGCACGACCCTGGAGTTCCTCTCGCCTTTCCTGTGGAGAGCGCCTCCTCTTGAGATGCGACGGGAACCCGGGAATTCTTTCCGACCACGCAGGGAAAGGATCCCTCCTCTCGAGCTAGGAGGCGGAAACGGGGCTCCTCTGGATGTGGGCGGGACTCTCGTGCTTCCTCTCGAGTGGAGACGGGTATGTCGGGGAACTTCTTGAGTTGCAGCAAGGGTGTGAAGGACCCTTTGGAAGTTCCAGAGGTGAGGTGTGATTAGCCTCGAGACGCCTCAGCGGAAATGGGCCTCATCTCGCCTGGAGGGGAGAACCTCCTGGATTTTCTCGAGTTGCGGCAGGTGCTCTCGACTACGACGGGGACCTCAGGCACCCGCTCTGGTGGCCTCAGTAAAGGCCAGTCCCCATACGAGTTGCTCGGGCCTCTCGGATTCCTCTCGTCGATGCCGGGGCCTAAGATCTTGTGTGGAGGTGCCAGAACCTGAGGATTCCTCTCCAGTGCTGACATGGAACTTGGGGTACTTCTGGAGTCTCCCCAGGGGAGTCAGTCCTCGTCTCGATTGGGGGCATGCACGTGCGCTTTCCTCCGAGCTGTAACAGCAGTGCTTCACTTCACGTGTATCAAGGATCAGGGCTTTCCCTCGAGGCTTTCCCACGAGGCTTTCCCACAGGGCTGTCCACGTGCCACCGTGGTGTGAGTCGATCCTTGGCTTGAAATTCCAGGCACTGCAGGGAAAACAGGTTTCCCTGGAATGGACTGAGCCATCTGGGGGACTCTGGGAATGGTGGCACGACCCTGGAGTTCCTCTCGCCTTTCCTGTGGAGAGCGTCCTCCTCTTGAGATGCGTCGGAAGCCGGGAATTCTTTCCCGAGCACGCAGGAAAAGGATCCCTCCTCTCGAGCTAAGAGGGGAAACGGGGCTCCTCTGGATGTGGGCGGGACTCTCGTGCTTCCTCTCGAGTGGAGACGGGTATGTCGGGGAACTTCTTGAGTTGCAGCAAGGGTGTGAAGGACCCTTTGGAAGTTCCAGAGGTTAGGTGTGATAGCCTCGAGACGCCTCAGCAGAAATGGGCCTCATCTCGCCTGGAGGGGAGAACCTCCTGGATTTTCTCGAGTTGCGGCGGGTCTCGACTTACGACGGGGATCTCAGGGACCCCCGCTCGGCCGCAGGAAAGGCCAGTCCCATGCGAGTTGCTCGGGGCTCTCGGATTCTCTCCCGTCGATGCTGGGGCCTAAAACCTTGTGTGGAGTCAGTGCCGGAATCTGAGGATTTCCTCTCCAGTGCTGACATGGATCTTGGGGTACTTCTGAAGTCTCCCCAGGGGAGTCAGTCCTCGTCTCGAGTGGGGGCATGCACGTGCGCTTTCCTCCCGAGCTGAGCAGCAGTGTCACGCTTCCTTCCCATGGGTCAAGGGATCTGTGCCTTTCCCTCGAGGCTTTTCCGAAAGGGGTGTCTCACGTGCCACCGTGGTGTCAATTTCGATCCTCGGCTTGAAAGTCGACGCAGTGCAAGGAAAAACAGGTTTCCCTGGAATGGACTGAGACATCTGGGGGACTCTGGGAATGTGGCACGACCCTGGAGTTCCTCTCGCCTTTCCTGTGGAGAGCGCCTCCTCTTGAGATGCGACGGAAACCGGGAATTCTTCCCGACACGCAGGGAAAAGGATCCTCCTCTCGAGCTATGAGGCGGAAACGGGGCTCCTCTGGATGTGGGCGGGACTCTCGTGCTTCCTCTCGAGTGGAGACGGGTATGTCGGGAACTTCTTGAGTTGCAGCAAGGGTGTGAAGGACCCTTTGGAAGTTCCAGAGGTTAGGTGATTAGCCTCGAGATGCCTCAGCGAAATGGGCCTCATCTCGCCTGGAGGGGAGAACCTCCTGGATTTTCTCGAGTTGCGGCAGGTGCTCTCGACTTACGACGGGGACCTCAGGACCCGCTCTGGTAGCCTCAGGAAAGGCCAGTCCCCATGCGAGTTGCTCGGGGCCTCTCGGGATTCCTCTCCCTTCGATGCGGGCCTAAGATCTTGTGTGGAGTCGGTGCCGGAACCTGAGGATTCCTCTCCAGTGCTGACATGGATCTTAGGGTACTTCTGGAGTCTCCCCTGGGGAGTCAGTCCTCGACTCGAGTGGGGGCATGCACGTGCGCTTTCCTTCCGAGCTGTAGCTGCAGTGTCACCGTTCCCTTCGCGTGGATCAAGGGATCTGTGCCTTTCCCTCGAGGCTTTCCAACGAGGCTTTCCCACGAGGTTTCCCACAGGGCTGTCCACGAGGCGAGGCTTTCCCACAGGCCTCCCACGTGCCACCGTGGTGTGAGTCGATCCTCGGCTTGAAAGTTCGAGGCAGTGCAGGGAA
>NW_017215734.1:0-13687 GCF_001704415.2 Capra hircus
AGGTCTAGTGAGTCTTTACAACCTCCAGACATTCTTTTGTTCGTTGTCATAATTATTGAGAGCATATAACTCCATTACTAAACTAGCAAGGGGGTACGCTTTCTGCCCCTTGTGATGTCTCTGTCAGAAGCTTTCTCTATCTCCTTTCTCCTTTAATAAAACTCTATTGCACAAAAGCTCTGAGCAATCAAGCCTCGTCTTGGGCCCTGGATTGAATTCTTCTCCTCCATAAGCCAAGAATCCCAGCATCTTTTCGTGGTTCAGCAACAATATTTCATTTCCTCTGCAGGAGAGAGCTAGTGAGCTTAGGTCTGTCTGGAACATTCTTGAATCCTGTGGGGAAAATATCCTGTGCACACATCTGGATACTGGGCCTAGAGGCCAAAATTCGCATTTCTTTTCCCGGGGAGCCCTAACGTGGTGTGACTTAGCAACTGCTTGAAAATCCATCCCATTGCTGTTTTTCCTCCTTCTGACAGAGCTAGCTTTGTTCCCTGCTTTGGGATGTCTCAACCGAAGGGCCGGTCCATAGCTACTCGCCTGGGGCCCATTGGATGTGCAAGGTGCCCTCGACTAGGTGACCCTAGCATGGCACTCAGCCCGCTCAGACACACTCCCGAGGCTTCTTTCTCATGGGAAGCACTGCTCCAACCTAGGAATGTGTCTGCAATGCTTGGAAAGTGCAGTGAGACACACAGCCCTGACTCTGCAATTGAGGCCCTCAGAGCAAGCCTGCAGCTCTGATGTCTGAGAAGCAAAACACTTGCTGCAAAGAGAGGCCTGAAAACACACTCTCTGTGGATGACTTTCCTTCCTCTAAGGAAGATAGTTTTCCCAGTCTCCTGCTTCCTGAATGTCACACAGCTGGAATGCGCTTGCTTGGAGGTCGTGATTCAGTGGCAATGACCCCTGAGGCCCTTTGCCCAGGGAGGGCTCCCACACTCACAGGCAAATCAAAGCAACTTCCAAGTGAGTCAGCTCTTCACATCAAGTGGCCAAAGTATTGGAGTTTCAGGTTCAGTATTAGTCCTTCCAATGTATATTCAGACCTGATTTCCTTTAGGATGGAGTGGTTGCGTCTCCTTGTAGTCTAAGCGACCTACAAGCATCTTCTCCAACACCACAGTTCAAAAGCATCCAATTTTCAGCTGTCACTTTCTTTATAGTACATCTTTCATATCCATCCATGACATATGGAAAAACCATAGCCTTGACTGGATGGATCTTTGTTGGCAAAGCAACGTCTCGGCTTTTTAATATGCTGTCTAGTTTGGTCATCACTTTTCTTCCAAGTCATAAATACGTTTTAAGTTCATGGAGGCAGACATCACCTGCAGTGATTTCCAAGCCCCCCAAAATAGTCTGCTGCTGTTTCCAATGTTTTCCCATCTATTTGCCATGAAGTGATGAGACTGGATGCAATGATTTTAGTTTTCTGAATGCTGAGCTTTAAGCTAACTTTTTCACTCTCCTCTTTCACTTTCATCAGGAGACTCTTTAGTTCTTCTTCACTTTCTGCCATAAGGGTGGTGTCATCTGCATATCTGAGATTCTTGATATTTCTCCCAGCAATCTGGATTCCAGCGTGTGCTTCCTCCAGCCCAGTGTTTCTCATGATGTACTCTGCATATAAGTTAAATAAGCAGGGTGACAATACACTGCCTTGACATATTCCTTTTCCTATTTAGAACCAGTCTGTTGTTCCATGTCCAGTTCGAACTGTTTCTTCCTGACCTGCATACAGGTTTCTCAAGAGACAGGTCAGGTGGTCTGGTATTCCCATCTCTTTCAGAATTTTTCCCAGTTTATTGTGATCCACACAGTCAAAGGCTTTGGCATAGTCAATAAAGCAGAAATAGATGTCTTTTTTTCTGGAACTCTCTTGCTTTTTCAATGATCCAGTGGATGTTGGCAGTTTGATCTCTGGTTTCTCTGCATGTTTTAAATCCCTCTTGAACATTTGGAAGTTCACAGTTCATGTGAACTTGGAGAATTTTGAGCATTACTTTACTAGTGTGTGAGATGAGTGCAATTGTGCAGCAGCTTGAATATTCTTTGTCATTGCCTTTCTTTGGGATTGGAATGAAAACTGACCTAATGACTAGATGTTTTCAATTGCATATGCTGAAAGAACTGGCTGTGCAGTTTTGAAGAAAAAAAAATCATTTTAACCCATTTTCTCTGAAGTGCAAGGCATATCATGGCCATCCCTGAATCATAAAGTCACCTTTTCTTTATGTAGTCATAGTTTCATGCCTAAATTATAGGCCAACTCGTGCTCAAATGGACTCTGATGTCAGGGGCAGATCAACTAATAAAAAGCTTGGATTGTCCCTCTGGAGGAAAGTGAGATCTTGGTCCCACGAGAAGAATCTGAAGGGTTAAGGGAACTTGCAAGAGTGGGGAAAGCTTAGTCCATCCTACATGTACCAAAATCTTAAATAAGGCTTATTTACTTTACCAAAGTAAAAAAACAGATGATGAAAACAATTATAAATCAATGAAAGGTAAAGAAATCCATAGTCTGTTATCAAAAATTGCATTCTAAGAAAACTTTGTTCTCTCAACCTAGAGAGGAGACTAAATTCCATCTGGTACCAGCTTACCAGAAGACAAACAAACAAACAAACAAATTATCGGTAAGCTTAAAAAAAGTATATTCCATATATCTTGAAGTAGCAGTATTTCTGCAAAGGCATCAGTGTGAAACCATAGAGGACATGGTTAAAACCTGATTAAATAGAAATTGACAATGTAATCTGGTCACTGCTGCGACTTGAAATGCTTTAATATGATAACTGGAATTATAACTGACAGCATTTGACCAGGACATATCAGATTTTCACGGATGTCAGATAATTTCTAGGATATCTATATTAGGAACTGAAGGAATCTTTGAACCTAGGAAAGAAAACAACAGTCTCAAAGGCCCTTGCTGAATCATCTATCAGCAAGGAATGTCTTTGCAAGGATCGCAAAGTGAAGGGAAAATACACCGACCTGCCTCTGCAACTTTGGTCCTCTGAGCAGATCTGGAGGTCTCCCTTTGTATAAGCTAACCTGTTCCTTCCAAATAGAGGTTTGCAACACAAAACAAGTGGCCGCCTATTCTTCCCCGAAGGAGGCTCTCTTTCCCCACATCCTGCGAACACCCTTTCCCAGCCTCCTGGAAAAGCGCTTCTTGCAGTTCCTTTCAGAAAATCCTATGGACGGAGAAGCCTGGTAGGCTGCAGTCCGTGGGGTCGCTGAGGGTCGGACACGACTGAGCGACTGCACTTTCATTTTCACTTTCATGCATTGGAGAAGGCAATGGCAACCCACTTACTGTTCTTGCCTGGAGAATCCCAGGGACGGGGGAGCCTAGTGGGCTACCGTCTATGGCGTCGCACAGAGTCGAACACGACTGAAGCAACTTAGCAGCAGCAGCAGCAGCAGTTCCTTTCTTAGGGGCAGTTATCCCTGAGATTGGGACCTGGAAAGGCAGAGCCACCTCCACACACACGTCTTTTCTGTCCCCTTTCCTCTGGAGGAGAGCTCTAGTGAGCCTAGGTCTGTCAGGAAAATTCTTGGCTTTGACGGGATCCCACCCAGTGTGTGAACCTGCATACCCGACCTAGGGGCCACAGGCACCTGTTTTGCTCGAGTGGGTCCTGGAGGGGTGCAGCATAGCAAGAGCTTAAAAATCCATCCAATTTGTCTTTTTTTTTTTTTACCTCGGAGAGAACGAGTTTGCTCCACCTCCACCCTTTGGCAGTGTGGAGGGAAGAGGGCACCACCCTCTCCCAAAGGGGACATAGGGCCTACCAGGAGAGAAAGGCCCCTTGAGGAGCTGAGCCCAGGTAGGCAGCCAGTGATGTCAAGCACACTCCCGCTGCTTGCTTCTTCATGGGCACTCCCACGATCTGCTAGGAATGTCTTTGCAAGGATCTCAAAGGGAAGGGGAGATACATGGCCCTGTCTCTGGAACTTCAGTCCTCTGAGCAGATCTGGAGGTCTTGAGTTGTATAAGCAAACCTGTTCCTTCCAAATAGAGGCTTGCAAACACACCCCCGGTGGTTGCCTCTTCTTCCCCGAAGAAGTCTTTCTTTCCCCACATGCTGCGAACTCCCTGTCCCAACCTCCAAGAATAGTGCTTCTTGCCATTCCTTTCTTAGAGGCAGTTATCCCTGAGCTTGGGGCCGTAGGGACTAGCCCCACACTCACAGGGAAAGGCAAAGACTCCTCCATACATCTCCTCTATCCCCTTTGCTCTGGAGGAGAGCTCTAGTGAGCCTAGGTCTTTCAGGAAAATTCTTGGCTTGGACAGGATCTCACCCTGTTTGTGAACCTTGCATACCCAACCAGGGGCCACAGAGCACCTGTTTCAGTAAAGTGGGCCCTGAAAGGGTGCAGCCTAGCAAGAGCTTGAAAATCCATTCAATTGCTGTTTTTGTACCTCTGACAGAGCGAGCTTGGCTCCACCCTTTGGCAGTGAGGAGAAAAGAGGCATGACACCCTCCCCAAGGGGACATGGGGCCTACTTCGAGAGGAAAGGCCCCTTGTGGAGCTGAGGCCAGGAAGGCACACAGTCGTGTCAAACACACTCCCACTGCTTGCTTCTTCAGGGGCACTCCCGCTATCAGCTAGGAATGTCTTTGCAATGATCACAAAGGGAAGGGGAGATACAGGGCCCTGCTTCTGGACCTCCGGTGCTCTGAGCAAATCTCGAGGTCTCCCGTTGTTGGTCAAAGGTCAAGGTCAAGTTCAAGTTCAAGGTCAAGTTCAAGTTTAAGGTCAAGGTCAAGTTCAAGTTCAAGTTCAAGCTCAAGATCAAGGTGAAGTTTAAGTTCAAGTTCACGGTCAACTTCAAGGTCAAGGTCAAGTTCAGGGTCAAGTCCAAGGTCAAGGTCAAGTTCAAGTTCAAGTTGAAGTTCAAGGTCAAGGTCAAGTTCAAGTTCAAGTTCAAGGTCAGAGACAAGTTCAAGTTGAAGTTCAAGTTCAAGGTCAAGTTCAAGTTCAAGTTCAAGGTCAAGGTCAAGTCAAGTCAAGTTCAAGTTGAAGTTCAAGTTGAAGTTCAAGTTCAAGTCAAGTTCAAGGTCAAGTTCAAGTCAAGTTCAAGTTCAAGTTGAAGTTCAAGTTCAAGTTCAAGGTCAAGTTCAAGTTCAAGTTCAATGTCAAGGTCAAGATCAAGTTCAAGGTCAAGTTCAAGTTCAAGTTCAAGTCAAGGTCAAGTTCAAGTTCAACGTCAAGGTCAAGTTCAAGTTCAAAGTCAAGTTCAAGTTCAAGTTCAAGGTCAAGTTGAAGTTGAAGTTGAAGTTCAAGTTCAAGTTCAAGGTCAAGTTCAAGTTGAAGTTCAAGGTCAAGCACAAGTTCAAGTTCAAGGTCAAGGTCAAGGTCAAGTTCAAGTTCAAGTTCAAGGTCAAGGTCAAGGTCAAGGTCAAGTTCAAGTTCAAGGGCAGGGCAAGGCCAAGCCCAAGACCAAGGCAAGGGCAACAGCAACGCCAAGGGCAAGGCCAAGGCCCAGGCCAAGGCAAAGGCCAAGGCCACCAAAGCGACGCCCAAACCCCGTAACGCCTGACAAAAGGCAGAAGCCACTAGGCCCCTGTGCAGAGGAAGCCACTGAAGGCAGCAAGGCCACAGAGCTCCCCGACTCCCATTCCCACATGAAGATGTGAGGATAAAGGGCCTCATCCCAGCAAAGCACCCGCTCCCACCACCCCCCAACCCCGGCCCCCGCCCCCCGCAGCACGCCCCCTGAAACAACACTGTCTTCCCAGAAAAGAGAACGGAGAAGCCATGTGTGTGCCAAAGGAGCAAGATGAACGAACGATGCCACGCCCTCCGAATTTGGGCACACCTGACGCCTCGGAACCCTGGGCCTGGCCGATGGGTCCCAGCCGTTCTCGGGTGGGAGGGGGGTCAACACATTGGCCGAGAGCCCTTGCCCAGGCCACCCGCAAATCCCCTGAGATGTGATCCGACCACAGGG
Organism: Capra hircus; assembly: GCF_001704415.2. Taxonomy (NCBI): domain Eukaryota; kingdom Metazoa; phylum Chordata; class Mammalia; order Artiodactyla; family Bovidae; genus Capra; species Capra hircus. The sequence goes on from NW_017215734.1 coordinate 5,969, forward strand.
ACCGAGGGCAAACGTACCGCTTGAGGTGCTGGAGGAGCCGGACGAAGCCATGGTGGGAGAGGCACACGGGCACGCTGCAGACTGCTGGCTGAGTGGGCGGGGACCCAGCAGCTCAGGACTCTGGAGAACGGGAGGCGTCTCCGCCACCATTGACGTCAATAGGGTTTGGGTGGGTAGATGGAGGGGGCCGCCCCTGGCCTCTTTCCAAGCAGAGACCCTGGACGGAGTCCCGTGGAGCGAGTGGGCTTTTCCCGGGCACGGCTGTGCCCTGGACCGCCAAGATCCCCGTTGGGGTGGGCGGGCAGTTCGGGGGCTTTGGTTTGTGGCCCTCCCTCGCAGCGGGGGGTGGGTTCAACCCCGAGTGGATCAATCAGGGGCCCTCAGCAGTGCCAAGGGAACTCACCGCCCAGGAAACGCCCCTAGGTCCCTTTGAATTGGCCACCAACGCCCCCTTTCCCAGCCTGCCTTGCTCTGAGATTTCCCGCCTTTTCACATTCCACAGGTCCCTGGTCCTCGACTGTCCCCCGCTGGCTCCTCCGAGGCATTCCGGGACACCAGACGCTCTCTCCAGCGCCTCCACCTAGATCCCTCGCTGTCCTCGCCTCCGTTTCCCCCATGCCCCCTCCCCAACTCCTCCGTGGGCTCTTGGCATCCTTTCCCTACAGCAGTCCCAGAGTGCCACCCCCGAGGGTTTTGAGTTGCCTGGAGCCCAAGGCTCCGGCCAGAGACCTGAGGGGCCAGCGTCTGGACTGGCAGCTAATGCCATTTGGGGCTTTTCTCACGTGGAGCCTGAGGCCCGCACCTCCGCGGGCAACCCCCCAGCGCGAGTGCCCTGGAGATACCCGCCCAAGGGGACAGTGTATCCCCTACTGTGGGGAAGGAGGTTCCTGTTTTCCCTGCACTGGTTCGACTTTCACGCCGAGGATCGACTCACACCATGGTGGCAAGTGGAATAGCCTTGTGGGAAAGCCTCATGGGAAAGACTCCAGGGAAAGCCACAGATTCCTTGATCCACGAGAAGGGAAGCGTGACACTGCTGCTACCGCTCGGGAGGAAAGCGCACGTGCATGACCCCACTCGAGCCGAGGACTGACGCAAGCTTGGGAGACTCCAGAAGTACGCCAAGATCCATGTCAGCACTGGCAGAGGAATCCTCAGGTTCCGGTCCCGACTCCACACAAGGTCTTAGGCCCCGGCATCGACCGGAGAGGAATCCTGAGAGGCCCCCTAGCACCTCGCATGGGGACTGGCCTTTCCTGAGGTCACCAGAGCGGGTCCCTGAGGTCTCCGTCGTAACTCGAGAGCACCTGCCGCAACTCGAGAAAATCCAGGAGGTTCTCCCCTCCAGGCGAGATGAGGCCCATTTCCGCTGAGGCGTCTCGAGGCTAATCACACCTAACCTCTGGAACTTCCAAAGGGTCCTTCACACCCTTGCTGCAAGTCAAGAAGTTCTCCGACATACCCATATCCACTCGAGAGGAAGGACGAGGTTCCCGCCCATATCCAGCGGAGCCCCGTTTCCGCCTCGTAGCTCGAGAAGAGGGATCCTTTCCCTTCGTCGTCGGGAAAGAATTCCCGGCCTTCCCGTCGCATCTCAAGAGGAGGCGCTCTCCACAGGAAAGACGAGAGGAACTCCAGGGCCTTGCCAGCATTCCAAGAGTCCCCCAGATGTCTAAGTCCATTCCAGAAGAAACTGTTTTCCCTGCACTGCCTCGACGTTCACGCCGAGGATCGACTCACACCACCGTGGCACGTGGGACAGCCCTGTTGGAAAGCCTCGTGGGAAAGCCTCAATGGAAAGCGACAGATCCCTTGATCCACACGTCGGCAAGCGTGACACTGCTGCTGCAGGTCGTGAGGAAATGGCAGGTGCATGCCCCCACACGAGATGAGGACTGACTCCCCTGGTGAGACTCCAGAAGTACGGAAAGATTCATGTCAGCACTGGAGAGGCATCCTCAGGGTCTGGCCCCGACTCCACACAAGGTCTTAGGCACCGGCATCGATGGGAGAGGAATCCCTAAAGGCCCCCTGGTAACTCGCATGGGGACTGGCCTTTCCTGAGGCCACCAGAGCGGGTCCCTGAAGACCCGTCGTAACTCGAGAGCACCTGCCGCAACTGGGTAAAATCCAGGAGGTTCTCCCCTCCAGGCGGGATGAGGCCCATTTCCTCTGAGGTGTCTGGAGGCTCATCACACCTAACCTCTGGAAATTAAAAAGGGTCCTTGCTGCAACTCAAGAAGTTCCCCGACATACCCGTCTCCACACGAGAGGAAGCACGAGGGTCCCGCCCACATTCAGAGGAACCCCGTTTCCGAGATGAAGGATCCTCTCCTGCTTAGTCAGGAAAGATTTTTCGGCGTTCCCATGGCATCTCAAGAGCAAGGGTTCTCAATAGGAAAGGCAAGAGGAACTCCAGGGTCGTGCCACCATTCCAAGAGTCCCCCAGATGTCTCAGTCCATTTCAGAGGAACCCGTTTTCCCAGCACTGCCTCGAATTTCACGCCGAGGATCCACTCACACCATGGTGGCATGTGGGACAGCCCTGTGAGAAAGCCTCGAGGGAAAGCCACAGATCCCTTGATCCCCGGGACGGGAAGCGTGACACATCTGCTACACTGTCCCTGAGGTCACGGTCGTATGTCGAGAGTACCTGCCGCAACTCGAGAAAATCCAGGAGGTTCTCTGCTCCAGTCGAGATGAGGCCCATTTTCTCTGCGGCGTCTCGAGAGTAATCACAACTAAACTCTGGAACTTCCAAAGTGTCCTAAACACCCTTGCTAAAACTCAAGAAGTTCCCCGACATACCCGTCTCCACTCCAGAGGAAGCACGAGGGTCCGGCAACCGCCAGAGGAGCTCCGTTTCCTCCTCCAAGCTCGAGATGAGGGATCCTTCCCTGCTTCCTCGGGAAAGAATTCCCGACGTTTCGACGCATCTCAAGAGGAGGCTCACTGCACAGGAAAGGCGAGAGGAACTCATGGGTCGTGCCACCATTCCAAGAGTCCCCCAGATGTCTCAGTCCATTCCAGAGGATCCTGTTTTCCCTGCACTGCTTCGACTTTCACGCTGAGGATCGACTCACACCTGGTGGCACGTGTGACAACCCTGTGGGAAAGCCTCGTGGGAAAGCCTCGAGGGAAAGCCACAGATCCCTTAATCCACGCGACGGGAAGCGTGACACTGCTGCTACAGCACGGGAGGAAAGCGCACGTGCATGCCCCTACTCGAGACGAGAACTGACTCCCCTGGGGAGACTCCAGAAATACCCCAAGATGCATGTCAGCCCTGGAGAGGAATCCTCAGGTTCCGGCCCCGACTCCACACAAGGTCTTAGGCCCTGGCATCGACGGGAGAGGAATAGCGACAGGACCTCTAGCAACTCACATGGGGACTGGCCTTTCCTGAGGTAACCAGAGTGGGTCCATGAGGTCCCCGTCGTAAGTCGAGAGCACCTGCCGCAACTCGGTAAAATCCAGGAGGTTCTCCCCTGCAGGTGAGATGAGGCCCGTTTCCACTGATGTGTCTCGAGGCTAATCACACGTGAACTCTGGAACTTCTAAAGAGTCTTTCACAGTCATGCTGCAACTCAAGAAGTTCCCCGACATACCCGTCTCCACTCAAGAGGAAGCACGAGGGTCCCGGCCACATCCAGAGGAGCTCCGTTTCCGGCTCGTAGCTCGAGATGAGGGATCCTTTCCCTACGTGGTCGGGAAAGAATTCCCGGCATTCCCATCGCATCTCAAGAGGAGGCGCTCTCCAAAGGAAAGGGGAGAGGAACTGCAGGGTCGTGCCACCATTCCCAGAGTCCCCCGGATGTCACATTCCATTCCAGGGAAACCTGTTTTCCCTGCACTGCCTCGACATTCAAGCCGAGGATCGACTCACACCACGGTGGCACGTGGCACAGCCCTGTGGGAAGGCCTCGTGGGAAAGCCTCGTGGGAAAGCCTCGAGGGAAAGACACAGATCCCTTGATCCACGTGAAGGGAAGCGTGACACTGCTGCTTCAGCTCGGGAGGAAATCGCACGTGCATGCCCCCACTCGAGACGAGGACTGCCTCCACTAGGGAGACTCCATTAGTACCCCAAGATCCATGTCAGCACTGGAGAGGAATCCTCAGGTTCCGGCACTGACTCCACACAAGGTGTTAGGCCCGGGCATCGACGGGAGAGGAATCCCGAGAGGCCCCCGAGCAACACGCATGGGGACTGGCCTTTCCTGAGACCACAAGAGCGGGTCCCTGAGGTCCCCGTCGTAATTCGAGAGCACCTGCCGCAACTCGAGAAAATCCAGAAGGTTCTCCCCTCCAGGAGAGATGAGGCCCATTTCCGCTGAGACATCTCGAGGCTAATCACACCTAACCTCTGAAACTTCCAAAGGGTCCTTCACGTCCTTGCTGCAACTCAAGAAGTTCCCTGACATACCTGTCTCCACTCGAGAGGAAGCACGAGAGGCCTGCCCACATCCAGAGGAGCCCCGTTTCCGTCTCCTAGCTCGAGAGGAGGGATCCTTTCCCTGCGTTGTCAGGAAAGAATTCCCGGCGTTCCCATAGCGTCTCAAGAGGAGTCGCTCTCCACAGGAAAGGAGAGAGGAACTCCAGGGTGGTGCCACCATTCCCAGAGTCCCCCACATGTCTCAGTCCATTTCACGGAAACCTGCTTTCCCTGCATTAACTTGGCTCTCAAGCCGAGGATCGACTCACACAACGGTGGCATGTGGGACAGCCCTTTGGGAAAGCCTCGTGGGAAAGCCTCGTGGGAAAGACTCGAGGGAAAGCCCCTGATCCCTTACTCCACAAGAAGGGAAGCGAGATACTGCAGCTACAGCTCGGGAGGTAAGCGCATGTGCATGCGCCCACTCGAGACGAGGACTGACTCCCCTGGGGAGACTACCAGAAGTACCCAAGATCCATGTCAGCAAGGAGAGGAATCCTCAGGTTCCTGCACTGACTCCACACAAGGCCTTAGGCCCCGGCATCGATAGGAGTGAAATCCCAAGAGGCCCCCGAGCCACTCGCATGGGGACTGGCCTTCCTGAGGCCACCAGAGCGAGTCCCTGAGGTCCCCGTCATAAGTCGAGAGAACCTGCCACAACTCGAGAAAATCCAGGAGGTTCTTCCCTCCAGACGAGATGAGACCCATTTCCACAGAGGCGACTCGAGGCTAATCACACCTAACCTCTGGACCTTCCAAAGGGCCCTTCACACCCTTGCTGCAACTCAAGAAGTTCCCTGACATACCCGTCTCCACTCGAGAGGAAGCACGAGAGTCCCGCCCACATCCAGAGGAGCCCCGTTTCCCCCTCCTAGCTAGAGAGGAGGGATCCTTTCACTAAGTGGTCGGTCAAGTATTCCCGGAGTTCCCGTCTCATCTCAAGAGGAGGCGCTCTCCACAGGAAAGGCGAGAGGAACTTCAGATTCGTGCACCCATTCCCAGAGGCCCCCAGATGTCTCAGTCCATTCCATGGAAACCTGTTTCTCCTGCACTGCCTCGACTTTCTAGCCTAGGATCGACACACAACACGGTGGCACGTGGGACAGCCCTGTGGGAAAGCCTCGTGGGAAAGCCTCGTGGGAAAGCCTCGAGGGAAAGCCACAGATGCCTTGATCCACGCGAAGGGAAGCGTGACACTGCTGCTACAGCTCGGGAGGAAAGCGCACGTGCATGCCCCCACTCGAGACGAGGCACTGACTCCCCTGGGGAGACTCCAGAAGTACCCCAAGATCCATGTCAGCACTGGAGAGGAATCCTCAGGTTCCGGCACCGACTCCACACAAGGATCTTAGGCCCGGCATCGACTGGGAGAGGAATCCCGAGAGGCCCCTGAGCAAACTCGCATGGGGACTGGCCTTTCCTGAGGCCATCAGAGCGGGTCCCTGAGGTTCCCGTCGTAAGTCGAGAGCACCTGCCGCAACTCGAGAAAATCCAGGAGGTTCTCCCCTCCAGGCGAGATGAGGCCCATTTCCGCTGAGGCGTCTCGAGGACTAATCACACCTAACCTCTGGAACTTCCAAAGGGTCCATTCACACCCTTGCTGCAACTCAAGAAGTTCCCCGACATACCTGGTCTCCACTCGAGAGGCAAGCACGAGAGTCCCGGCCAGCATCCAGATGAGCCCCGTTTCAGCCTCCTAGCTCGAGAGGAGTGATCCTTTCCCTGCGTGTCGGGAAAGAATTCCGGCGTTTCCCGTCGCATCTCAAGAGGAGGCGCTCTCCACAGGAAAGGCGAGAGGAACTCCAGGGTCGTGCCACCATTCCCAGAGTCCCCCAGATGTCTCAGTCCATTACAGGGAAACCTGTTTTCCCTGCACTGCCTCGAACTTTCAAGCCGAGCATCGACTCACACCACGGTGGCACGTGGGACAGCCCTTGGGAAAGCCTCTTGGGAAAGCCTCGTGGGAAAACTCGAGGGAAAGCCACAGATTCCCTTGATCCACGCGAAGGGAAGCGTGACACTGCTGCTACAGCTCGGGAAGAAAGCGCACGTGCATGACCTCCACTCGAGACGAGGACTGACTCCCCTGGGGAGACTCCAGAAGTACCCCAAGTATCCATGTCAGCACTGGAGAGGAATCCTCAGGTTCCGGCACCGACTCCACACAAGGTTTTAGGCCCTGACATCGACGGGAGAGCGAATCCCGAGAGGCCCCCGACCCGAGCAACTCGCATGGGGACTGGCCTTTCCTGAGGCCACCAGAGCGGGTCCCTGAGGTCCCCGTCGTAATCGAGAGCACCTGCCGCAACTCGAGAAAATCCAGGAGGTCTCCCCCTCCAGGCGAGATGAGGCCCATTTCCGCTGAGGCGTCTCGAGGCAAATCACACCTAACTCTGGAACTTCCAAAGGGTCCCTTCACACCTTGCTGCAACTCAAGAAGTTCCCGACATACCCGTCTCCACTCGAGAGGAAGCACGAGAGTCCGCCCACATCCAGAGGAGCCCCGTTTCCGCCTCCTAGCTCGAGAGGAGGGATCCTTTCCTGCGTGCTCGGAAAGATTTCCCGGCGTTCCGTGGCATCTCAAGAGGAGGCTCTACCAGGAAAGGCGAGAGGAACTCCAGGGTCGTGCCACCATTCCCAAAGTCCCCCAGATGTCTCAGTCCATTCCAGGGAAACCTGTTTTCCCTGCACTGCCTCGACTTTCAAGCCAGGATCGACTCACACCACGGTGGCACGTGGGACAGCCCTGTGGGAAAGCCTCCTGGGAAAGCCTCGAGGGAAAGCCTCCCTTGATCCTCCGCGAAGGAAGCGCGACACTGCTGCTACAGCTCGGGAGGAAAGCGCACGTGCATTCCCCCCTCGAGACGAGGGCTGACTCCACTGGGGAGACTCCAGAAGTACCCCAAGATCCATGTCAGCACTGGAGAGGAATCCTCAGGTTCCAGCACCCACTCCACACAAGGTCTTAGGCCCCGGCATCGACGGGAGAGGAATTCTGAAAGGCCCTTGAGCAACTCGCATGGGGACTGGCCTTTCCTGAGGCCACCAGAGCGGGTCCCTGAGGTCCCCGTCGTAAGTCGAGAGACCCCTGCCAAACTCTAGAAAATCCAGGAGGTTTCCGCTCCAGGCGAGATGAGGCCCATTTCCGCTGAGGCGTCTCCAGGCTAATCACACCTAACCTCTGGAACTTCCAAGGGTCTTCACACCCTTGCTGCAACTCAAGAAGTTCCCGACATACCGGTCTCCACTGGAGAGGAAGCACGAGAGTCCCGCCCACATCCAGAG
>NW_017215735.1:0-34192 GCF_001704415.2 Capra hircus
CATTTGCCTATTCTTCAAAATGGTTCACCGAAGACTAACTTTTTTCTTTTCTCAAACACTTGGACTGATAAATCTCAACAAACCAGTGTTCATATCAATCGTTTTATGGCTGGGGGATGATACACCTTGTGCCGTCCCATTCTTCAAAAATACATATTGTCGGGGGCCTGGTGAAAACTCCCTCAGCCTTGGAGGTGTCTCTTTCTGATTAATAGCTTTCTAACAGACATAAAAACATCTGCTAAAGACTAGCAGGGGGCACTCTTTCTGCCCCCTTCTGATGTCTATGTCAGAAGCTTTGTCTATCTCTTTTAGACTTTAATAAACTTTGTCCCACAAAAGCTGGGAGCGATCAAGCCTCATCACTGCGCCCAGATGGAATTTCTCTTCTCCAGAGGCCAGAATCCTGGCATTTTTCACAGCTCAGCAACAACGCCTTTCACAATACAGGAGACATAAGAAACACAGCTTTGATCACTGCCGTCAGGAAGATCCCCTGGGAGAAGCGGCATAGCAACCAATTCCAGCTATTCTTTGCGCACTAGAGAAATCCTACAGACAGAGCGAGGCCTGGCAGCCTATCAATCCGATTAGGACCACATAAGATGTCATAGCATGACTTTTTGTGCACCAGCCGACACTTCACTTGTTCATTTTGACAAGCACACAAAGGTGCCAAGACAGGCCTTAACACAGACAATAGCGATACCATTATAATGCATCGAGCCCCACCTTCATTAATAATAAATAAGAAAAATTCACTTAAGTCCAAGCGAAATTTGATACTTTGTTCAAATTATGAGAAACCCTTTTGTTACGTGGTAAAGTGAGAGCTTCTTTTTCCAACTGGTTGATACAACAAGTAGAAAGAGCCAACACCAGTCAGATTAGCATTGCGCCACCGGCCTGCTGTGTGCCGACACCATTAGAGCCCACCCATCCACTCATAAGTATCCAAGACGTTAACTACGTATCCCAGAAATATTTAAAAGAACTTATGAAATTACAACGAGAGTAAAATAAATACTATAGACATGAATCACAAGTCGACAGTCCCTAGTCCCCTATGCTGTTCAGGCCACTTTGAAAAGCAAAACCATATGCCCAAAGAGCGACAGAATATGGGTACACTGGAAGACGTGCACATATAGGAAGGGTTCACCAAAACTTGAAGTGCTGATTACATTAGACCATAATTTTACAAGTGGGAACCAAAGGGTTCATGGTATAAGACCATGCACCTAGCCAATCATTAGAGAGAAAACGACAAAAATCATAAAAGACTAGGAAAAAAGTTATCTCCACTACAATTAGGCCACTCCACAAATGGTTTTTTAGGATCCGAATGCTAAAGCCTTAACAAGAATTAAAGGGGGAACGTTTCTTTAGGAATAAGGTACAATGAACCAGGTGAATATATGATATGACAAGATTGAAGGAGAAAAACTAAACCTATTCTGAATTGACCCATGTGCTGAGACTGACACGCACCATTACATTACGATGAGCACAATTATCTTGACTATATTACCCTTAAAAAGCCATCAAAATAAATGGAGCACCAGTGGTGGACACAAATAATGTTTAAACAGGAAAGAGTGAACTATCCACAAAAATCCACTGGGTCAATGTAGGGTCAAGTACCCACATGGGCTGAACACCAAAGCGGAACCAAGAGAAGCTTCAACTAGTTAAAAATATATATTCTGCCTTTATTGACCATGCCAAAGCCTTTGACTGTATGGATCACAAGAAACTGTGGAAAATTCTGAAAGAGATGGGAATACCAGACCACCTGACCTGCTTCTTGAGAAATCTGTATGCAGGTCAGGAAGCAACAGTTACAACTGGACATGGAACAACAGACTGGTTCCAAATAGGAAAAGGAGGTACGTCAAGGCTGTATATTGTCACCCCTGCTTATTTAACTTCTATGCAGAGTACATCATGAGAAACGCTGGGCTGGAAGAAGCACAGCTGGAATCAAGATTGCCAGGAGAAATATCAATAACCTCAGATATGCAGATGACACCACCCTCATGGCAGAAAGTGAAGAAGAACTAAAGAGCCTCTTGACGAAAGTGAAAGAGGAGAGTGGAAAGTTGTCTTAAAGCTCAACATTCAGAATACTAAGATCATGGCATGTGGTCCCATCACCTCATGGCAAATAGTTGTGGAAACAGTGGAAACAGTGTCAGACTTTATTTTTTTGGGCTCCAAAACCACTGCAGATGGTGACTGCAGCCATGAAATTAAAAGATGCTTACTCCTTGGAAGGAAAGTTATGAGCAAGCTAGACAGCATATTAAAAAGCAGAGACATTACCTTGTCAACAAAGGTCTGTCTAGTCACGGCTACGGTTTTTCCAGCGGTCATGTATAGATGTGAGAGTTGGACTATAAAGAAAGCTGAGCACTGAAGAATTAATGCTTTTGACCTGTGGTGTTGGAGAAGACTCTTGAGAGTCCCTTGGACTGTAAGGAGATCCAACTAGTCCATCTTCAAGGAAATCAGTCCTGAATATTCATTGCAAGGACTGATGTTGTAGCTAAAACCCCAATACTTTGGCCACCTGATGCGAAGAACTGACTCATTTGAAAAGACTCTGATGCTGGGAAAGATTGGAGGTGGGAGGAGAAGGGGACGACAGAGGATGACATGGTTGGATGGCATCACCGACTCAATGTGCATGAGTCTGTGTAAACTCCAGGAGCTGGTGATGGACAGGGAGGCCTGGTGTGCTGCACTCCATGGGGTCGCAAAAGAGTCAGATGTGACTGAGTGACTGAACTGACTGAGCTGAAAGTGAAATAAAAATCCATGTTCATACAGAATCCTGTACACAAATGTTTAAAATATCTCTATTCATAATTGTCAAATCTTGGAAACAGCTCAAATATCCTCCCAAATGTGAACGTTTAAACTAGGCATGGTTTATCCATACATAAGAAGGCAGTGCTGATACATCCAAAAAGTTGGACAAATCTCCAGTGCAGTTTGTGAAATGAAAGAAGTCAGAATCAAAAGACTGCAGACTATGATTCCATGCATGTGACATTCTGGACAAGGCAGAAATATTGGGAAAGATCAGGGGTTGCCAGAGATCAGGGATAGAGGTGGGGATACCCTCAAGGGGCAGCCCTTGGCAAATTTTTGGTACTGTGGCATTGGTGACCTGACTCTATGCATTTGTCAAAATTCATAGAACTATACACCAAAAAAGTGAATTTTATAGGATGTACACTTTTAATAATTGTTTAAAAATAACACAAAGATGTAAGCTAGAGAGAGGGAGGGACTGCATATCAAAGTAGGCTGTTTAGGAAGGAAAGTCTAATCACAGTACAATACTGAGCACAAAAGGTAATAGGGTCATGAGATCATAAAAGCATCATAAAAACACCTCATTGGCTACACAAATAATGACTCTTCAGTAGGTTAAGATTTGAAAGGGGAACATATAAACAGGCAGTGGGCCACCTGCCCAAGGATGAGTACATGGGATGACAGAGCTTTCTTAGCCTGGGGTTGGGAAAGCTAAAGCCCCATATGAGTTCATTTGGTTCTGAAATCCTAAGAGACAAAAAAGGGGAGCTTTGAAAAAAGGTCACGAGGAACCAAAGGAACAAAAAAAGTTAGAGCCTCTGTTTGAGGGCAGCTGGGAGAATGAAAACAGATGACAGTGAGAAAACTAGCCTTTAAGCCACAACAGGCTTGTAGCTTCCAGTGCTATTTTTGAGCCTGTGGCTGTGACACACAGCTGCCATCTGGAGAAACCATCTCCAAATGACAAAAAGTCTCTTAAGCACTACAGTTGCAGGGCTGTTGATTATATGGTCACAACACATATGATTAAGACTTTACATTCGAGGCTGGGACCTCAACAATCACTCCTGTTCTATGTTTCACCCATATTGGGTCAAGAAAAATACACACAAAATTGGAATGGGTAGAATAAGCAAGCACAGTAAAGGGAAATATAAACCTCAGGGTAAATGCTGAGACAGTAATAAGTGGAGAAGGCAATGGCAACCCACTCCAGTACTCTTGCCTGGAAAATAGCACAGACAGAGGAGCCTGGTGGGCTGCAGTCCATAGGGTCGCTAGGAGTCGGACATGACTGAATGACTTCACTTTCACTTTTCACTTTCATGAATTGGCGAAAGAATGGCAACCCACCCCAGCATTCTTGCCTGGAGAATCCCAGGGACGGGGGAGCCTGGTGGGTTGCCATCTATGGGGTCGCACAGAGTCAGGCACGACTGAAGTGATTTAGCAGCAGCAGCAGCAGCAGCAGCTTTTATAAATAAGCTCAGATTGCTGGCCTGAAGGAATACTGGCATAAAGAGAACATGTTAGATTTATGGTTTACCAGAGGCAGGGGAAGGGGGGAAGGGGGTTGAATGAAGGTGGTCAAAAGTACAAACTCTTAGTTATAAGATAAATAAGTATTAGGGATGTAATGTGCAACATGATGAATATAATCGACACTGCTGTGTGTCATATATGAAGTTGTTAAGAGAGTAAATCCTAAGACTTTTTATTACAAGGAAAACATTTTTTCCTATTTCTTTAATGATATATTTATATGAGATGATGGATGCTCACTAAACTTGTGCTGTGTGCCTTAAACTTATACAGTGTTGTATGTCAATTATATTTTAATAAGACTGGAAGATTAAAAAAAAAGAACTATAAAGCATGATAGTTTACCAAAAGAAAAAAATGAACAGGTTGGAAGGCTGGAAAGAGCAAATTCACTATCCCAATTTTCATTTTCCCCAGATTTATTGAGGTATAATTGACACATAAATTGTAAATAGTTAAGGTAAACAAGGGGCTTCCCAGGTGGCTCAGTGGTAAAGAATCTGCCTGCAAATACAGGAGACTCAGGTTTGATTCCTGGGTCAGGAAGATCCCCTGGAGTAGGAAACGGCAACCCACTCCAGTATTCTTGCCTGCAGAAACCCATGAACAGAGGGGCCTTGCGGCTTACAGTCCGTGGGGTTGCAAAGAGCTGGACACAATTGAGCATGCATGCACCAAGGTGAAGAATATGATGTTTTAATACATGTATACATTGTTAAATGATCACTTCAACAATTAACTTCAATGTTAAATGATGACTTCAATGATGACTTCAAATGTGTTCATAAACACATCCATCACCTCATATAGTTACCATTTTTTTTTTGGTAGTGAGAACACTTAAGATGTACTCTGTTAGTAAATTTCAATTATGCTGCTTGGTGAGACTGATAGCACTGATAGCAAAATGGTTTAGAATTAACCACAGGCTTATGAGCAGTTAGGAAGAGAAACGTGATCTCCAAGTGACCTCGAGAACAAATAATTCAAGGCTAACCTCATTTTCTTTTTGGGTGTGGTCACCAGACTGGTAGAACAGGGGAAACGGTGGGTACATTATGTGGAAGCAAGTGAGACACGTGACAGTGCCCTTCATGCCATGAATGTGGATGCGATGAGCACAGGAGAGGTGCCAGCACAGTCATGGAGATTCAGACTGGCTGAACAAATATACCCAGAGAATGCTGACGGGAAACTGAAACGAAGAATGCGGTAGGAAAAGTGTTAGTCGTTATGGAGTAGCTACAGTGTGCTAGGCACGATGCTTTATGACTTCATTTTCCCATCCATCATCTCACATAGTTCTCCCAACAGCCCTGAAAAGGTGCGTGGGTGTTTATCACTATTTTACCGATGAGGAAATAACTTGCCCCAAACCAGAAGCAAGTAAGGGGCAGAGCTGGATGTGAACCCAAGATTTGTCTGGCTCTAAAACCCATTTTTTCTGACCGCAGTATCTGTCATTGCAGCACATTGAATATATAATAGAACCACGTGGTTCAAAATCCCCAAAGTATAAAAAGTTATACAGTTAAATTCTCCCTTCCACCCCTGCTCCCCCACCTATCCCTACTTAGTCCCCCATCGGGAACTACTGTTAATAGTTTCTTTACGCATATAAAGTGAGTCTTCTTTTCTCTTCCTCTTTACCACATAGAGTACGTCCACTGTTCCCACCAGCGCTTTTTAAAATAACCTTAATAATGTGTTTCAGAGGTCTTGTCAACAACTGGAGAGCAAGCATGAAAAGTATTTAAATTAAATAATATTTATAAAATGCATTGCACAGTGACTGGCACATAATATGTGTCTGTCCACGGTCAAAACTGCTGGAAGGTAGAAGAGCTGGGATCCGAATTCAGGCCTGTGGCCTCTGCAACATCTCTTTCTAGAGACTGTAAAGAGAACAGTGTGCTGCCAACATGATTGAAAGCGCCTTCTTCGTGACTCTCATCAAATGACACAGGCAGCTGCCAGCCTGCCCGGTGATGGAGCAATCCGGGAGCAAGTGGTAGCCCAGAGGATCGGGACACACCTCAGAGAAGTGTTTCTGACTCCAAGCTAGGAGTCAGTTTAAGAGAGGGAAAGGAAGTTCAAGATTAGTGAAAATGGTACCAAAGTATGTGGGCAGTTTGCTCTAAAATAATGATGTGCTTTTTATTGGTTAACTTTTATATTTTTTTAAAACATCCTTTAAAAAAACAAAACAAAAAACCCACAATGGGCTACATTTCCAATGAAAGAGATAGACTGAGCATGGCTTTGAAGTTAGACATTCCTGCACTTGAATTCCTGCCCTGCCACTCCTGAGCTCCGTGATGCTCTGAATTGAACTTCCCAATGGCACCCACTCCAGCACTCCTGCCTGGCAAATCCCATGGACGGAGGAGCCTGGTGGGCTGCAGTCCATGGGGTCACTGAGGGTCGGGGTCACTGAGGGTCGGACACGACTGAGCGACTTCACCTTCACTTTTCACTTTCATGCATTGGAGAAGGAAATGGCAACCCACTCCAGTGTTCTTGCCTGGAGAATCCCAGGGATGGGGGAGCCTGGTGGGCTGCCGTCTATGGGGTCGCACAGAGTCAGACACCACTGAAGCGACTTAGCAGCAGCAGCAGCAGAGCTGTTTCCTGATCTGTAAAGTAGGACTAATAAACCAGTTTCATAGGACTGTTTTGAGAGTCAAATGAAGATGCATGTGTAAAACATATCTAGCCCTGGGAATGGGAATGATATTCCCTGTGTTGCTGTCTGGGTTTGAACCACTGGTTCATCCCATTTCAAGGAACAACACAGGGCTGCCATGTGGAGGTACCTGCCCCAAGTTATAGAAAGTCTTTTAAGCACCACAGTGGCAGAGCTGTTGATTATGAGATCACAAGACCTTACAAGGAATGCTGGAACTTCAGGTTGTACCTTCCTGGCAGCCCCTCCCCCCTCAACATAGATACGGAGAAGGCAATGGCACCCCACTCCAGTACTCTTGCCTGAAAAATCCCATGGATGGAGGAGCCTGGAAGGCTGCAATCCATAACCTTACCAAATTAGTTTTATGTCCTGAGATTAAGTCCCAAAGATAGCCATGAGACACTTTATCCCCAAGACCAAAGGCCACCATGTGGCTTACATTTTTCTAAATGGCTTTATACACATTTAAAAATAACCAATGAGGCAGATTAATATTAATCACAGGGCTGTTGGACCCCTTGAAAGTACCTTCTGCATCTGTTGCTTTTTCCTATCTGTGTCTCCCATTTATGGTCTACTACAATCTGGCATTTGCTCCCAGAATTCCAACCAGCCAGTACTCATTTCTTGAGCATCTACTTTTGACATAGTTCTATGGGAGTGTCATAAGTGGCACCTTCTGTTAAACAGAGAACTATTTGGTTGAGGGTAATAAAAAGTAAACCAAAGAGGCAGTATATAATGAATGCCAAATGAGTGATCCAGATAATAAAAATTTATATCAGAAGGTAGGTACCCAATAACTAGTCACTGAATTAATGAATAAAAGAATGAATAAATGAGGGACAGCTCAGTGTGGGAAAGCTGTCAGGAAACAGAGTAGAGCTCTATTAATCTGGCTACTCATAGATTTCATGTGAGGAGGAGGGATAATGTGTTGTCAGACTATCTAGACTGAGACCAATTTCTATTAGAAATGATCACGGTGGGTCAGTAGGTTTGGGGAAGGGAGAAACATGAGTCAGAAAATGCAATTAGGAGTCAGTTGTCATTAACCATATGTAAGGTAATAAGTTTTAATCACTTGGATTAATAAAGAAATGACAATTCTTGGTGAATGATTGGTGAGAGGTGATGAAGAAAGGGGGGCTATTAAAGGTGATGGGGGTTGTTAAAGGTCACATTAAAGTATTTTGAACAGAATGATGGTACCGTTATCAAAAGTGTGAAGCCAGATATCAAACCTTTTTCAGGGAAGATGAAACAATTTAGTTTTAAATATCTCCAAATGGAAGTGTCTAGCAGCAATTAGAGGTGTAGTCTGGGAGCTCAGGAGACAGATCATGATCATTTGAAGTTCAGATCCATGCCTCACTCTTCCTCCTGTCACTATTACAGAGTCCATCTCCTTTCTTGGCCTCAGCCATGATCATAATAGTGAAATGTCATGGAGTCCAGGGATGGGGGTGGGGTGAGAAGAGATAGATGTGTTCACTGTTGCTGAGAGATGTGGAGGCTGAGCTCAAAAGGGGCCATATGACTTGGGCTTTGGGAGAGGATTGTCATTGACCTTCAAGGGCTGTTGGGTGAGAAGGAGATCTGTGGGTGAGAAGGCAAGAGACTGTAGGGAGTTTGGGGGTTGGCAGGTGCTGAGACAGAGAGGCAGTGGGTCTAGACCATTTGGCAGAGTGAGAAGATGGGTAGAAAGAAGGTAGCTAGAAAGGAGCAGAGAGGAGCTCCAACCTCTCATCATTTTTCTATTGAAACTGTTTTCTCAAACGTTACCATTTACCTTCTTCTTGCCAAATACATTGTTTGTAATCCCCTCAATTTGTTTCTTTCCAGTATTTGACACAGATCTCCTATTCCTTCGCCTCCCTTAAAATTCTCTTCTCCTGTGGCTTTTGTAATATGTTAGATGCTACCCCAATCTCCTACATGGATGACCATGAGTGATCTCTTTTTCCCTTGTTGGTTCCCCTTCTCCTGCTCGCATATGCAGATGACCTCTAAGGCTCTGATGTTGGCCCCTGCTCCCTCAGATAGCTCATCCATCTAAGTTAATGACTCTGACCCACGAAGCTCCGTCTTTCTTCTCCCCACTGCCTATAGGGCACAAACCACTTTTCTTTTCTAACCTTGTCTCTCTGAGAAGGGTCTTACAGTTCTCCCAGGTGCCAGACTGGATGCTTTCAGAGAGCCCTTTGTTTCTTAACCTCTTGGTACATCAAATCTGTACTAGGTCTTATCATCTCTTTCTTTACAACATCTCTGGGGCTCATCCTTGGTCTTCATTTCCTTTCCACTGGCATCAATCATCTCTAACCAACCTCACTGTTACTGATTCCTGGAGAATCTCCCTGACCCAGGCTCTATCCCTCCTGAACTCCTACTTTCTGCCCACAATAATGAGGTTGATATTCTGAAATTACTATTTACCATGCCGCTCCCCTATGCAAAAACATATGACGACTCCCTATAACTCTTATCACAACAGCCAAACTCCTCAACATGGCTCGCAAAGTGCCGGGAGCCAGTGTGAGGAATCCCGCCCGCGACAAGGTCATGAGGAAGGAAGCTGACATACGCAAGGCGTGCTCAGACTTCAGGGGCCCCTCTGGAAATTCCTAAGCATGTACCCCAACAAAAATCTGCCGGCTTTTGTGCTCTGCTTTTCCACTCTTCTGACATTCTCTGGGAAAAGTCAATTCAGGGCTTTAGTCTTCAGCATTTGAAAGAGTGTTTCAATCCAAAAACCCCTCTGATGGCTTTCTAGCCTGCCTGCAGGACTCGTACAGCTGCGCGTGTGATTGTTTGAGGCCTCCTGACCGCAGGAGGCACAGGAAGCTTAAAACATCCTAGGAATGTAGGGGCTTCCGAGGAGTCAAAATCTTTAGAATAGGACTGATTAAAAGTTTCATTTGTTGAGTCAATGCTTGCTGCTAAATTTTCATATCCTTTATTTTTAGATACAGTTGGTATATAGAAAAACAAGTAGTAGACCTGGTATTAGCAACACTAGATCTTTGAGTTAAGTACCTTCTTTGTTATAACCCACTGCACCTTTGTTCTATAGAGATGTAACTTTAGCGCTTTAAGGAGATGTAGATTAAAGAAAAACACTTCAGGGGAAACAAAATTAACATTCATTAAAGAAGAGAGCCAAAAAGTTAACAAGCCTCTTGGCCAGAAGATAACGTAAATCACCTGAGACCTTTTGTATACAAAATGATGTACAGAAAGAGTCTGGGCTGCGAACGCTACATAATTTTGTGTTACCCATTGATTTCCATGTTTTATAAAAAGTATAAAAGGCCTTCTGAACAATAAAGGATGGGACCAGTTTCTCGGACCAGTCTCTCGGCCTGGTTTCTTGAGAATCTGGCTCCCCCGTGTCTCTCTCTCTCTTCTTCTCTCTTTCCCGCTCTCTGCTCTTCAATTTCAGGCTGAATTTCCATCTGGGGCGCGGAGGCTCGCCAGGTCTACTTACCTGCCCTGGCTGTTAAGACCCGCGCGAAAGGGAGCTTAAGGCGAGGCACCCTTAGATATTCAAGCGGGTGCCGGTGGCCCAACGTAGATGGTGCAAATTCTTTGTCTGGAATTTTATTGGTCTTCCGCGTAAACCAAGCTATTCAGCCCTCTTCCTCCACTTAATCTTCCTACTACACTATAGTTTCTTAATCTAATCTTATAACAATCAGTAAATAAGTCTTTCCAGACCAATGCCGTCCACCCTTCGAATTCCCTGGATCCGCCAGGGCTGGACCCCGGCAGCAAAGCACAGAAACTAAGAATCTTAGAAATGGAAAGGATAGTAGAAATCACATGGTCTAACTTTCCTTCTAAAGCAGGAACTACTATTGAGCCTCTCTTTAGAAGGGTCTCTAGATCATGGTGGCCTTCCCAGGTGGGTCAGTGGTAAAGAAAATCTGCCTGCCAATGCAGGAGACATGGGTTCGATCCCTGGGTCAGGAAGATCCCCTGGAGAAGGAAATGGCAACCCACTCCAGTATTCTTGCCTGCAGAATTACGTGGAAAGAGGAACCTGGAGGGCTACAGTTCATGGGGGTCACAAAATAGTCTGACATGACTTAGTGTCTAAACTACCACCACCTAGATTGTGGAGCCTTTCCTAATTTGGTCTCACTGTTTATATTCAACTTTACCTCCTCCAACTCCCTACATATCCCATCTCCTCCAGTTAGACTAGATTCTTCCCGGTGCCTTCCTCTTACATGTTTGTTCTTCTCTCTCTACCTGTGACCATCTGCTTTGCTGAATGCCCCCCTGTCTCTGTTCTGCTTCTCGAAATCTACCCATCATTCAAGGCCTAGTCTAAACATCATCTTTCATGACCCCTCCCCTGACTTCTTTTTCTTAATTCCTATTGTGTTTCCTGCTAGCACAGAGTTTCATGCTTCCTTGCCCTACACCTGCTAACTTTATTGCCCCCTCACTCATATCCCCTAGGAGAATATAAGCTTCTTGAGGGGGACAAAACTTTACCTTTGTAGCACCCAAGGCTTTCCTTACACAGAATTAGGCATACAGTAGGTTCTCAGTCCACACTTACTGATAGATGGGCAAACTTAATGCGAGAGGTTGGATCACACAGCAAGTCAGTAACAAGATTCATGGCTGGAAACCACAGCCCTTGATTCCCTGAACTGCAGCTTTGATACAAATGAGCCAAGCTGGGTGAGGATGCATCAGACAGGGCCTAGGCATTAGGATGGAAAAGGCCTTTCCTAAGCCTGACAAGCAGTGAGGATTACCTTGGTAGTCTAGGATGCGAGTCTGTGGGACCTCTTCAGCATAGACTTCATTGTAGCTTTCATCTGGGTGGTAGCCTGAGCCTAGAATGAAGAAAATATTAAGATAACATATTGGTCTCTGATGCAAGTCCTTTCCAACCTTTCCTGCTTTCCAGCATGGTCCCTTCCTGAGGACATGACACTCCATGGGTGGAGAGTGAGGTGGCTATTTAGTGGGAAAAATCCTATGCTGTGAAGCAGTGCAACTAATGTGGGCAAACCTCCACACCTCAGGTACATAGAGGGTGAGCTCATAATGGGGGAAGGGTGGGCAGCTTACTGGGGTTCCCTGGTGGCTCAAGCGGTAAAGAATCTGCTTGCAGTGCAGAAGACCCGGGTTTGATCCCTGGATTGGGAAGATCCATTGGAGAAGGGAATGGCAACCCACTCCAGCATTCTTGTCTGGAGAATCCCATGGATGGAGGAGCCTGGTGGGCTATAGTCCAGGGGGTCCGGTGGCTACTGGTAGCACTAGAAGACTCCATTAAAAAAAAAAAAAAAACTTCTTGACCATCCACGCGTTCTGCCCATTTGGACTAGAAATGATCCATTTCCCTGATGCAACACAGGAGTCTTGGTGAGATACTGATGACTGAGTTCTGAGGATGGACTGTTGTCCCAGATAGGAGGCAAAAAAATAGAACCTGAGCAAGGGTCTTTCCACTAATGATGGGCCTTCTTACAGTCATCAGAGGCAAACAACTCCTCAAGCTCCCACCAGCCCACAGGGCACCAGCCATTTGCTACACAGTCCATGGGGTTGCAAAGAGTTGGACACGACTGAGTGAATTTCACTTTTTTTTTTTATCAACTGTGTATTAAGGATAATTCTATGCAGGAAGCTTTTTTAAAAAAACACATAGAGCCTTATGGTGATAGGAAATCTTACAATTTCAATTTAAATTGATTGTCAGGGCTAGGGGTGGCATGCCAGGGCAAAGAGGGAGGGCTCAAGAGGCAAGGGGGTAGGAGTTTCACTGCCTGAGCAGTTTGCCGTGGTTTGCAGAAATATTCAGTCACTCTAATCAGCAGGAGCCTTAGTAGGGAGCTGCTGAACTAGAGAACATTCTGAGTCCACCCCCGTTCTGTTAAGTGGTCCAGTCCCTGTGGAGGCCAGTCTGCGGCTGTCTGGGAGACTAAACAGTGTGTTCCACCAGACAGCAGGAAATGGGTCATGCATACTAATTGGAATACAACTTGGTCCTTTCCGGAGGGAAGTTTCCGGAAGCTCTCTTTCCAGCCTCACTGTTGTGCCTAAAGCACACACATTAATAGAGCAGCCAGCCGTGCTGGAGTCAGAGACAATTGTTCATTTCCAGGAGAGGGTGTGCTTCTGGGACAAGGCTGGGTTTTAGCACCAGAGCCCTTTGGCCTATGTAAACACCCTGACGACAAGCTTACCCTGTCTCCTCTCTGGGCAGGGACACGGGGCCCCCTGCACTAATGGGTGGAGCAGAGGGTAGATGATGAGGCTCCTCCATTCCCCACGGGCCCAGACTGGGGGTGAGGGGTGGGTGTTGGGAAACTAGTCCAACTTGATGAACAAGGGAATGAATCAAATTGAAAGTTTGTCTTATGAAATCATAGCCTCATCGGTTTGCCCTCATTCCAGAGGAAAGAGTTCATATTTTCTCCTTCCCTTTATTTTTTTCTGGTTTCCCTTTTCAGTTCTCTCCTGGCTTTCCTTTATTTCTCCTTGGGCCTCCTCTCCCTTGCTCCCTCTTTTCCCTCCTGAGTGGTTTCTTTGTGGTGGAGGGAGGTGGCGGGGTGGACAGAATTCTTGTCAGCTGTTTCAGTTTAGTATCAAAGCCTTACAATGCCTATAAACAGGAGGCCAGATGTGTGTGATTTTCTAAAGGATTTGGTCCCCATACTCTTGTTCCAGAGCTTGCTTGCGAACAAATTCCCAGCATGGGAGCAAGCCTCTGTTTACCAAAAGAGCGGACAGGAGTGTCCAAGGCCTATGGCTGGATAACGACCCCCACAATAACAACAGTGATTCTTACCATCACTCAGCACCTACTCTGACATCTCAGTGAGGTAGACACTCTTATTGCTTTCAAATACAGATGAGGCAACAGGCTCAGAGGCATTCAGGAACTAGCTTGAGGTTTCCTAGCTAGTAAGGAGCAGAGTGGGCATGGCAGCCCACAGTGGTTTGATCCCCTTGATGCCAAACTCAGACACTCCACTAAAGATGGTTGTAGGGGAAAGCTTTGGACAACATCCAACAGAAATAAAAATCCAAAATCTTTCTTGCAATTCAGCTTTTTAAACTCTGTGGGTGTGGGATCGAAGGCCACCCAACATTTCATATCATTCCAGAATTACAAGGGATGTGGAAAAGCTGAGGTGAAGACTCAGTCAGATAATTACAGTCTTCACCAGGGCACAAAGCTGGCTGGCCCAGTGCCAAGTCTGCTTTGTGACAGGAACAAGTTAGGGCCACCTTACCACTTTAAGCCTTTCCATTGCTCATCTTTGCCTGTGTTTGGATAATTTTTGGAAAATATTAAGATACTGAGATGTGATATATGAAACTAGAGGACCCCTCTCCCCACCTTGTTCTATCTGTCTGTCCCTCTTCAGCCCTGGTGGGGAGAAGCTTTGGCATCATTCCTTGGTCCCTTTAGGCTGATTGGTGGTTACCGTGAGTTCTGTTACTGGGTTCCTCCAACATCCATGGAACAGACCCTCTAAAGCACTACACTTTACAAAGGTGTGGTTGGAAATGTAACTGATAGTTGATGACTATTTTAAGACCCACACTAATGCTTGGATTATAATAAGAAATGCTGTCTGACTTCCTGAACCGCACAGATATGCCAATACACACTTTTAACCCACTGCTGGCTTGATTTATATTTTTAACCCTTCCTACACCCTGATGATTATTCCTGGATCCTATTTCTGATTAGCCCAGAATCCATACATGGCTGCTTTCCTTGTGCTACTCCCACTGGAGGACAAGGTTATAGCCATGAACTAAACAGTCCCAAATGCATACAGTGGTCACTAAATATCTACTGAGTGAAGAAATGAACACATGAACAGAGCAAACTCAGACAGTTGAGCTAGTGATGTAGGGAAAGATTATTGGGAAATCCTCAAGTATCTCTCATCACACAGCCTTCTAAGAAAAGAAAAGGACAGAATGAACAGGTTGGCAGGACCGTCAGAGACTTCACTAGTCGGGGCTCCCAAGAAGGAGTGATGAGCATGGGGACTCTTGCAGGAAGTGGGGAGTGGCCACCTTTGCAAATGGCCTTTTGAGACTTTCAAATGAATCCAAGTCTTAAAAAACTGCATTGTCTTCAAGACTCCAAAAGCTCAGGTTTCCACCCTGGGGAAGGTAAGGGCCTCAGTGTGCTCTGGGGTTTCTTATAGTGATTCGGAATCAGGCTTCACTCATTTAGCCTACACTCATGGTTTTTGGCTGGATTTTGGTCTCATGTACTTGAACTGAAGCTAGGGAGAGTTTGGGGAGGATAGCTGCACATATATTCTGGAGACTTGGGCTCCTTTAACCCCAAACAGTGTGTGCTCTGCCAAGGGCTTGATTTGAACATCTTCATCTCAGTATCAGCCCTCATGCTTCACCCCCTACAAAGCCAAGTGAAGCCAAACAGGGGAAGAAGTTCGCATATTTGTTTGAAAACTTGACGCAGCTGTTCCAAACAGAGCTTCTGCCAGAGGCTTCCAGCAGGAGCTAAGGGCATGTGGAAAATTTTAGCTACGATGACTGCAGCTGTGATGGAAGCAGTTTGTTATTTACTCATCTCTGGATATTTTTCTAACTCCATTAGTTGGGCCGGCTCCTTCCCCTGCTCCCCCCAGCCCCCATGAAGGCAGACAGTGCTGGCCACAGAGTATTATTACCACTTGGAATGCCAGCTGGGCCCCATCAAAAACTCCTGTCTGGCTCCTCATTATCCTTCCTTCATTCCTCCCCTTCCTTTCCCTCCTCGTGGAGTGAGTTCTCTTGAGCTCCTTGTATCTCCCCAGAGGCAAAGGATGAAACATTCAGGGATCTAGAAATCCCCATCCTTTCCGAAGTAAGAAACAAGCCAGAAGAAACTGAGGGGTTCCTGTTCAACATAATGTGGTCTGAATTGTCATTAGCAATCTTTATCAGAAAGGAGCTATAAAAATCTCATCCTATAAATAATGTCTGGGAGGGGAGAGAGAAAGACAGAGAAAATGGAAAAGCAGGTAATATAATGGTCTCAAAAGCCATGTTAACAAGCCACATTTGTAATAGTTATTTATATTTATGAAGTTTAGTTCAAGTATGTGGCTGTTGTTCACTTA
The DNA here is from genome assembly GCF_001704415.2 of Capra hircus. Taxonomy (NCBI): domain Eukaryota; kingdom Metazoa; phylum Chordata; class Mammalia; order Artiodactyla; family Bovidae; genus Capra; species Capra hircus. The sequence continues at coordinate 16,183 of NW_017215735.1, forward strand.
GTTGTGTCCAACTCTTTGCGACCCCCTGGACTGCAGCACGTATAGTATAGTTCATGTATATAGTATTACGTAAATTACTAGTGCACAATATAGTGGTTCACAATTTTTAAAGAGTATACTCCATTTTTAGTGATTATAAAATATTTGCTATACTCCCTGTGTTGTGCAAATAAGCTACAAGGATATATTGACCAAACTCACTTTTATGCTGGTGCAGCCTGTTCTCAAAAATCTCTTATTAGTTTGCCTCAAAAGCCTCCCTCCGTAGCCTGCCTTAATGTTTAACCATCTTCTTTATTGAGGATAGTTCTTCTCTGTATCTAAGTGCCTCCGATTTCAGTCTAACCCTTCCCTTCTCTAAGACTTGGTCTAAGCCCTGCCCTTCCTGGAAATAATGGGCTACAGTTCCTATGACATACCTGCATACCATGTTGGCATCACTGCTGGAGTGAGGAAGAGCAACAGAGAGAGAGCTCCTCTTCGAGTTAGTTGAATGGCCATCCTTGAAAAGGGGGTGGGGAGGGATGCGATGGGGGTTAGGGACTCAAGAACAGAGGTATGTGGCCAGAGCACCAAGGCAAAGGAGGATGACTTTCAGAAATCAGACATCAATGAACTTCCAAAAGTGAGAGGAAGCACACATGCAGGATCTACGAGGAAGAAGAGAGATTTTTAAATTAACAAATGCCTGTTATATTGTCCCCTTTGTAAGGATCTCCCACCTTGAGGATAATAAGACTCTATTTGTGAATTCTGGTCTTTTCCTCTCAGGAGGAAGAGGACAGAAAACAACCAATTCTCAGTTGATCCTGCTGATATCTGATGCCAGAGTTCCATGGCCTGAGTTACAGAGAGGGACACTGAGATATCAAGACCAGGAAAGGGCCAACATGAAGTCATATAGAACCAAGAGAGAAACCTGCAGTCTAAAGGTCCCAGGCTCCATCCACTGAACTAGCGCTTCCTAACCACGAATCTGAGAAAGTGTCAGCATATACAGACTAAGAACTTGAACTCTGGAGTTACATAGACCTGGATATGTATCCAATTCTGTCCCTATTAGTTATGGGGCTTTGGACAAATTCCTAACCTTCTCTTAGCCTCAGTTTCCTTATCTATAAAATGGGCATAATAATAGAATTTACATTATAGAGTGGATTATTGCCTGACACACAGGGAAGCAGTCCATATATATTAGATGCTATTATTACCAATTCCATCTTGGACAGGACTGATGTCTCGTTCCTCTAGTCTCTCAGGCAGTGACTATACCCTGGCTCAGTTCTTAGCTTTGGATTTCGAGGCTTAGCGGTTTGGTAGTGGCTTCTGGCTTTCAAGTCCAGCCTAACTTTCTAGTTTTATCCTGCTGAGCCAGCAGGAGGTCAGTAAGGTTGGAAAGAACATACTAAGGTACGTGAGGAGAGGGTAAGCAACCTCCCACTGCCCTCTCACTTTCCATCCTGTCCTCACTCCAATGAGTGAGGGACTCTCTAATGGGACTCTAATGGGATGAGAGTTTTGTGGTTTCCAGTAGGCAAATACTTCAAAATGACAGTATTGAAACTTGCTGCCCATTGCTGTAAACTGGCCACTGGATTTCTCAGCAAGTACCCATTCACCCACAGGCTTTCAATGAAACGCCATGCTCAGGGGAGGGGTCAGTCCCAGAAATGGAGGAACAAAAAGATGGCAGATTCTGACCAGCATCCCTAAGGGACATGAGAAGTACAAGAATGGCAGAAATTCATTTTCCAATTAATTGCTATCTAGCTTCAGATTCTGTCTAGAGAGTGGCAAGGAAGCAGAATACAGAAGAAGTGAGAGCAAGCAGGGGAGGCAAGGAAAGTGGAAAGACGTGGGAAGGAATCTCAGCAAGAAAAGATAATCTGCCAGAGCTGAAGACAAGAGATGAAAGCAGAAAGAGGGAATGAAAGGACGAGAGAGAGGAGATTACAGAGAGATGCACTAATCATCAACCCCCTCTCCCACATGCAGCCTCCATCCAGTTCTTTGGTTTGGGAGCAGGGGCTTTCCTTTGCAGACCCAGTGCTCTGAGTCTGTGACCCCTTCCCTACCCACCTTTCTCGCCAATCTCAAACTGAAAACTTGACTCAATCATGGGGTCAGCCACCCCTCTGCTGTGGGCAGGAAAAGTAGTGGGAACCTGTGTTTGCAGCCAGGTCACAGCTCAAAGAGAAAGCAGCATATGGTCCAATTTCATAAAAGAACTTGTCCCCCCCACCCCATCCCCGAGCCATGTTGCCTAAGTCCTGGGTCTCACTATTCCCTTGGGTTGAGAGATGGGGTGGTGTGGTATGGAGTGAAGGGTGAAGCAGCAGATCTTACCTGATGTATGGGGTTTTTTGTACTCGCTCTTCTCTTTCTCCTTCCTCTCTGCTCCTCTCATCAGTCGGAAAAACTACTTTTTAACATTCCTAGAATGAGTGGCTCTTGGTCTGTCCGGGCCTCCAGGATTCTGTTAACACTGCCCAGATGTTAGGACATTGGCATCTGCCAAAAGTTTCCTTAAAGCTATAGTAGCCCCAAAGCTATAGCTGTTCCTCCCTCAGAGAAAGATTTTAGAGAGATGGAGGACAAGGAATGCAAGGATAAGAGGAGCTCAGCCCGTCTGCTGCTGAGCAGAGGAGAGTGTGAGTGGCGCTGGCCTCAAGCCCGTGAGTATAGTAATGACTAACAGGCTGGCTAAAGGGCCTCCAGAGATGTGGCGCAGTGAAGAACACATTTTTTTTTTTTTTTTAAATGACATCAGGATTGAATGAAAAGGAATTCCACAAACTCTCAGGAGAGGGGAGGAGCGGAGCTGATTTTGAAATTGCCTGGAGATTTCCCTGTAATTCTTTAGTACTCACCATCCCCGAGTTGCCCTGCCATCCATATGCACAGGGTCAGACCCGCTTTGAAATTCTCTCTGATGACCTAATTCCAATGGATTTCAGTTTCTGATAAGATTATGTTGTTGACAAAATACACCATGTGCTTCCAGCCTTCAGGATCAAACTGATTTCCTGTAAAAAGAGCAGAGAGAAAGCATACTTACAGATGCTTTAGGGGGAGGTTGTTTAAGCGAATTGAAATGATCTCTCTGTGCACGGCAAGGTTAGAGCCATTGCTAAGCTGTTTCTCACAGATCTCTGATGGAGGGCCGTGTTTCTCCTCACCAAGCAAGCTTTCTTCATTTCAGTGTCTGATAATGAGACTGTTCTACGATGGGACATATCTGCTCCTGATACTTTCCCTCCCTTCAGAGTTGCATTTCCAACTTCGAAAATGCAGTGGTCCTGGAAGAAATTGTTTTAGATGCTGTAGAAAGAATTTATTCCTTGTGTATGTAAGCAAATTGGTAACCCCTTCTCAGTTATGAAGGGAAGAATTGTACTTACAATAATACAAAGTTCAGTAGCAAGCCTGTTTCATTTTTCATCCACTGATCATGACTACATACTGAGTGTTTACAGTGTGATCATTTTATAAAGTAGCTAAAGACATGGTCTTGGCCTCATTCATTCAATAAATTTATCAAGCATTTACTGTGGTAAGGATGGAGGACAAAATTCCTGACATCCTAATCCATAATTAATTAAACAAATATTTATTGAGCATCTATTATGTACCACACACTGTTCGAGGTGCTCGAGAGACGCCCTTGCCCTTATGGATTAGAGGAAACAGACATTTAACAAAAATGTTAATTACAGTTTTGTGTATTAAGCTGACCAATCTTCACTGGGCTTCCACTGTAAGCTAAGAAATGAGGGACAGTGATGAGAAAAATTGTGTGATTTTTGATCTTATGAAGCTTACTCAGCAGCTCCCACAGGGTTTGTGTTTATTAGGGGAGAGAAGGAGGACACAATTAAAAAATTGTACACGACCCTATAAATTTCCAAAAGGTATGGAATACACTGTGAAAACTGTGGGAAGACATGGGCCGTGGTCTGCTCTCAGGCAAGGGAAATGACATAAACAAGAGCTCATTGTTAGGTCAAAGCGGGGGATGGGCTAACTGGTATGAGGGTTCAGAGGAGCAGTAGGAAATAAAGTTGAATAAATCCTGTAGGGCCCTTGAAATCAGATATAGGCATTTACATTCAACTTATGTGTTAGAAAAGAGTGAATCTATTATATAAATGTGTATGTGACAGAGAGCGTGAGAGAAAGAGCGAAAGAGGGAGATTGAGAGAGAGGAGAGAGGGCGAGTGAGTGAGCAGAGGGATAAATTCTACCAGGGTTGTTTTCTCTCTAAAAACCCCTTCACTGACTCCCTTGTGGCAAAGGATATAGTCCTAGCTCTTAGCAGGACACACCGTACGCTACACAAGCAAATCCCCCTATGTCCTCAGCCTGGTTGAAACATTCACTCCATGACTCCTCATTCTGGAAACACTCAACTTGCTCTTCCTTTCACACTGTGGTGGCTTGGGACAGATATGTTTACTCCACTCTGTAACCCTTTCCCTTCTTTCCTGGCCTGTTGAGAAGCTTCTCTCAGCTCATCCCAGCCAGAGCTGGTTTACTTCACCTTCCTTTTCTATCATATCACTTTGTACATGCCTCGTGTCTCAATTATAGGATTTATCACATTATTGCCACTATTGATCTGTGATCATCTCTGTTCTCTACTCTAACTAGTCTGTTCAACTCAGACTCGTCTCTGGCCCTTACTAGACTGTGAGTGGGACCACGGCTTAGTCTTCTTCATCCCCCCAGCACCAAACACAGAGCCCAGGACATGCTAGATGAAGATGCTACACAGGCCTTGGGTCCCACTCAGGGCTGGAAGGAGCAGGGCAGAGGGGTGGCAGTGAGAGATTAAAGAAGAAAATGAAGAAGAAGGTTATGGAAATCATAGGGAGATCAAGGTAAGGGGATGAGTGAGACAAGAGGGGCAGCATTCCTATGAAGCACTGGGGTGGGTAATGCGGAGACCTTACAACAAACAGGTGGGGTCAATTTCTTTCTTTCTTTTTTAATATTTTTTGGGGGGTTAATTAAAAAAACCAACATTTCTTCAGCACTACTACGTGTGGGTAACACTGTGTTAGACACTGTGGGGATATAAAGTTAAATAGAACACTTTTTCCTATGATTTGGTTGGGAAGACAACACAAAGACAGAGAGACTGGCAACATTCATACATACAAATATAAATTTTTTTAAGTTCTTGAATTTTAGTATCAAAACTTTTAATAAGAAGCACCTCAGAGTCAAAAAGATTGTTTTAAGAAATATTAGATACGGAAACTGACTAGTTGAAATCTCAGCAAAGCTCAACAAGCCTACATTTGAAATCATTCTTAGAAAGCAGACTAAGACCAATTGATACGTAAATGTAAATTTTAATACCATTTAGGAGTATTTCTCATTTCCATGTGTCCCAAATTGTATATTATGAGTCTTTTTGAAAAAGGCAAGATAAGGACTAGAAAAGGAAGAAAGGATTCATAGAGAATTTGAAAGGAGTACATGGGAAAAGGGTGAATGAAAAAGACAATTTCAGAGAAGGAACAATGAGAATACACAAAAGACAAAAGAAATTTAAAAAGATATTCCTATTTAGGAAGCTAGTTTTAAAAACTATATCTGTGAATTATCTGTCAAAATTATGATGTTTAAATTATCTGTTTAAATGATGTTTATCTGATGACTATAATGTAAAATATGAGACTTTAATAAGTAGAAGATGCTTTTACATTTTACAACAGGTGCTTAGCCAAAGGTAACTGGAGGGATTCTAGAAAAGGTATTAGAAAACGAAAATAAGATAAGCAGAGGGCTTCCCTTGTGGCTCAGCTGCTAAAGAATCCACCCACAGTGCGGGAGACCTGGGTTCGATCCTGGGTTGGGAAGATCCCCTGGCAAAGGGACAGGCTACCCACTCCAGTATTCTGGCCTAGAGAATTCCATGGACTGTACAGTCCATGGGGTCACAAAGAGTCAGACACAACTGAGTGAAGTAATGTCCCAAGACGTTATCTAACAGCTCAACTTAATTTTTCCATTTTATGTCAGTGTGATACTGGGATTACTTAGACATTTAGTTTTTAATTTCACTTAATTAATCAAACCTTGAGCGACTACTAAGTGGTTAGCCTCAGAGGTCAGCTATGGCCAATGAGCTGAACAGGGATTGGCCGAGCACCAAATGACCTCATCAATTGAGCATTGTGTCCTAGGGTCCCAGAGAGTATAAAAGCGGGTGCAGGAGCCCAGCCAAACTGGCTCTTCACATAGTTTCTGAACATGTAGACAACCAGACGTAAGACAGGTAAGCAGAAAAGAAGCAGATACTGTAGCAATTGACTAAGGGTATGAGTTAATGTGAATGATCAGAGTATAAGGATTGATGATAAAGAAAGAGGTATATGTGTTGGCCAGGCTGGAGAGTTGGGGGAGGTTGTTCTCATTGGGTTGGGTTTGAGCTGAACCTTAAGTTGTGGGGCAGGGATTTTGAGTTTAGAGATTGGCAAGTAGGGAACAGATCTTATTTATTGGGGAGATAATCTTACTGGCTTATTATGGAACAGAAAATTCACTTTGGAAAAGCCATAGGAAATAAGCTGATGTGCTGGAGGAGACATCATTCAAATGTCAAAGAAAAACACTTTAATCTTAAAGGTTACAGGAAGTTAATAGAGAAGGGACCAAGTCTATACTAAATGTTGAATGTAAAACAAGCAGTAACAATATTTAAGGAAAGTATCTTGCTTTTCCCCCCTACATTTTCAACATCAAATGTGTTTTTGTGATCAGAAAAGAGGGAGAAATTAAGAAGTTGAACCAAAAAAGCTATTGAACTCCCTTTGCCACGCTGGGATGGGCAGGGTTACCTCCTAGGTGGTTGGGCTAATTGAGTGAAGGCAAAAGTAAAATTCAACAAAACCCGCAAGTACAAGGCAGAATTGGGGGAAACCATTGAGGTTCTTGTGCTTCAGGGGCTCCAAACAGCCCTTGTTTGTGGTTAAATGTACAATAGCAGCCATATCTCATCACAGAGTGGGCTCTGTTTCTGATGAGAGAAATGGAAGTTGCCAGGGTTTAGTCCTAGGCAAGTTACTTAGCCTCTTTGAACCTGTCTCTTCATCTGTAAAACATGAGCAATGGTAGTCGCGGCCTCACAATAAGGACTTTTGTGATGTCAGGATGAGGTAACACTTTTTGGTTGCTTAGCAACGGTGGTTGGTACATAGTCAATGCTCAGTACAGCATTTATTAATACTTTAAGGAATAAATTTATTTTATAACATAGAGACTTACTTCTTACATTGCCTAGATGGGATTAGATGCCTCTTTGTCTGGGTTTCGACCCAGACCCAGGCCTAAATTTGAACTAAACTGAACTTCTGGGCTTGATGGCATGGCAATGGTGGGAGCGGGGTTAGCAGGGTGGGAGGCACTGTTCAAGGTGTTGTGGCCATAGGAATATTAAATTCCATGTCAGGTTTTGGTTTACTTTGGCACTGACTGTTATTCAAACAAAGCAGTTTTGTGAGTAGCAGAGGAAGGGAGGGGAGGAAAATCAACACATTCTTGGAAATAAGATGCAGCTTTTGCTTTGCTATTTTGTTTTTCCTTTGGCCACAGAAATATTTGCTCTCAGGCTCACAATGAAAATCCCTTTCAGGACACGGTACAAACCCAAGCTTCAGAGGAAACTTCATTTAAGATGACAAGAATTTAGCAAGACTTCCCTTGATACTTTTTTGTTTTAATATGAGAACCCCTCAGATGTGTGCTCTTTAGTGTAGGGAGACCTAAACTTTGCATATACTGAGAGCCCCCTCAACTTCATTTCCTATGGCTGTGGCATATATGGTGTTTTAAAAGTTGATGTCTGCCTTATTTCCTGATGATCTTAGTGTTTATGAAGTGTATAGATGTATCATTTACGTGTTCTCTCCATGTGTTTATGTGTTAGGCTTTCCATGCTTTAGTATAAAGCATGGCAGTGCAATAATTCTCCAACAGTTGCTCTCTTGGACCTCAGACATCTGGCATGATGCTATAGGAGCTGGTCCTAGGTCAATATTTGAAGCACAAGGAAGCTCTGTGTGACCAAGTGAATGGAACTTTCCTGTTTTCTGGTTCTGTGATATGTGTTTAAAGCAAGATTTAGAGCAAAAAAGTTTAGGCAGTCACTTCTTCACCAATGCAGGGCTTATTGCCGTGGCAATACAATGAATGACCATTTGTGATGTTAAGCTTGTGTCACTGATGATGTAATTGGTTGGTTAGGAAACTGATACTGTCTTCTAATCCCATCCCCCTAGAAACCACCCCCCCCCACACACACTTGACAGTCTCTTCCCTCAAAGAGCTTATACTTTTGTTAAGAAACCAGACCTTAAGGGATGAAAAAACAAAAATCCCTACCTATCCTGAGGTCTCTAGTATTTAGGAGATTGTGAAGAGGGCTGTTGTGCGTGTGTGTGTGTGTGTGTGTGTGTGTGTGTGTGTGTGTTTTAAAATTCCATTTCACCCTAGAGTTTGACTCAGGTCTGCCTGTGGACATAAGGGACAGGAAACTTTCTAGTGATTCATTCCCATCCTAGAAGCAGTTTAAGATCTTAGGAACACATGGTCTCAAGTTGTAGGAAGATCTGAGCAACTGGTAGAATTTCTTTGGGATGAGTAGGCACCAAATACCAAATACAGCTTATATAATAGAGGAGAGGATTGAAGAGCACAGTTATCTCTAGCTTTGCCTTTGCTGTTAGTTGTGTGACCCATGATTTCACCCTCTTCATGATCAGCTGTTCTTGATCTGAAAATACAGAGGGCTGGAATTTACAGTGCCTTTCAGGTTTAACATTTAAAAGAGAGTCACATTTACCGGGTGTTCTCTGTAGCGCCTTCCCTTTTGAAAGTTTGTAGCTAATAGCTGAATTTACATTTCAGGATTAATTAAAGCACTTTTCCTTAATCTCCAGTAATTTAGATGATAAGGAGGGAGAGGGATAAAGGCAAGAATGGCAGTCTTTTGGACTCTGTGGGAGAGGGAGAGGGTGGGATGATTTGGGAGAATGGCATTGAAACATGTATAATGTCATATAAGAAACGAATCGCCAGTCCAGGTTCGATGCAGGATACAGGCTGCTTGGGGCTGGTGCACTGGGATGACCCAGAGGGATGGTACAGGGAGGGAGGAGGGAGAGGGGTTCAGGATGGGGAGCATATGTACACCCATGGCAGATTCATGTTGATGTATGGCAAACCAATACAATATAGTAAAGTAAAAATAAATAAATAAAATGACCAGGAAAAAAAGAATTTTTGGCAAATTCATGTAGAGAAATTCTAAAATTCATTATCTTTCCTATCTACCTTTGGAATTCTTTCAGTAAGTGGTTATTTATTCTTGAGCCCCTTCCCCACCTCCTAAAACAGTATTCAAAAATGGAAAAACACAAAACAAGGGACACACACACACACAAAATCAGCGTAATTCCACCACTCAGGTAAATTGCACTTTTCCTTTTGTTTCTCTTTGGAAATATATGTCTGTGTCTTGAGAATATTTTGCTACGTAATAAGATACTCTTAGATTACTTTTAACCTCTTTTCATCCTTTTTTTCCTCCCACCCTTTTAGGGCATTAGGGGCCGGCGAGGCCGTATCTCAGAGCGCTGCTGGCGCTGCTGGTGTTAGAAACAATATGATGCAGTTATAAGGGCATGGAGAGGGGTAGGGGGCAGGAAACATTGCATAAGCGAAAAAATGAAGCAACCTCCACTCTGAAGATCTAAGAAATTTCCGAGACTAGAACCTTTTGTGCAGCGTTTTCGGCAACCTTCGGCAGAGGGCGCTCGGAAATTGTCGTCACTTTCCGGACAGCCTCCCAGACTTTACCCTCTGGAAAACCGTACAGTGTTTCCGGCTCTTCTCAGTTGCGGGCGCTCGTAACTTTTCGGCAGTTTCCGGGAAGACTCGGGGGCTCCGCGCCTCGCTAGCTGTTCCGATCGCCTGGCGCAGCTGGGCAGGGTCTCGGGCGAGTCATGGCGTCCCCTTCTCGGAGGCTGCAGACCAAACCGGTCATCACTTGTTTCAAGAGCGTCCTGTTGATCTACACATTCATCTTCTGGGTGAGAGACGGAGACTCCGGGGACGGGAGGGGACCCCGGGCTGGAGTCGGGGAGGGGGTGTGTGACCCTGAGCCCAGGGAGCTCGGATCCGAAGTGGGAAGGGAGGCGCGAGGGGGGTTGGGGCGGCGGTCGCTGCTGGGACCTCGGCGCTGGGACTCCACCTCGGGTTCCGGCATCTCGCCCGCTCGGGTCGGGGTCTTGGGCAGCCGAGAGGCTGAACCAGGACCAGAGGTGCCTAGCGTTCGAATTCTATGCGGGGCGCCTGGAATGGAGTGACACCCCCCTCCCCCGCCCCCAACGCAAGCAGCGAGTGTCCCCTGAGAAGCAAGGCTTGCCCGGGCCCGGTGAGGGCTCGCTTGCATAATAGTCTCTTTCTTTTCACTGCTTCATAAGAGGGGAGTATTTCGCAGGTAAGTATGATAATGGCTCCACTCCCGCCAGTCTATCCTTAGGCTTGCTTTGTGTACCATTCTTTTGTACGCTGTGCACGTCTGTTTCTGGAACGCTTAGAAACTCCCTCTCCCCGTACCTGCGGGAAGGTTTTCTTCCTAAGGCGGGAGGAAATGGGTTAAGGAAGTTTTGAGCCCTAGGGCAAAAAAAAAAAAAAAAAAACAGATCAAGTTTAAGAATTTTGTCAAGATGCCTAGCTGCCCCCTGGTTTTGTCCTGGCTACAGCGATCCAGCGTGTGGGTTTATCAAGACCTGTTCTTGTGTGCAGCTCTGCTTCCTAACCCCCTATACAGTCCCCCCTTGTCTGCCATATCCCAGCCACAGTTTCTGTGGCCAGAGTGCTACGTCAGTTCTCACACCTATTGTTTCTTAAACATCTAGTGGTGTGTGGTTTGAAGATGCTACTGTATACAGTGTGTAACTCTATTCTCTGATTTCCCACATAGATCACTGGTGTTATCCTTCTTGCCGTTGGCATTTGGGGCAAGGTGAGCCTAGAGAATTATTTTTCCCTTTTAAATGAGAAGGCCACCAATGTCCCCTTTGTGCTCATTGGCACTGGCACTGTCATTATTCTTTTGGGCACCTTTGGCTGTTTTGCTACCTGCCGAGCTTCTGCATGGATGCTGAAACTGGTGAGTCCTTGTTTTCTTAAAATTGGTTGTTGGTTTTTGAAAAGGCTTATATGTTGTAGGCTTTGTTTCTTGGAACTAGGCATGGCCCCTTTCTGATTTTTCCTCTTCCTTATGAAAACTTAGCAAGTAACAGCATAGCTGCCAATTCCCACTTGTGTTGTGTTTTCCCTGCCCTTTTCAGGAACAATGCGCTGAACACTGACCCCCTTTGCAGCTGTCATGTACCTTATTTATGCTGACTTGGACTTTCTTTTTATCCCACAGTATGCAATGTTTCTGACTCTCATTTTTTTGGTTGAATTGGTTGCTGCTATCGTAGGATTTGTTTTCAGACATGAGGTAAGCCTGCCTTTGGGAACCTGAATATGTGAAAATTTATCCTCTAAGAGATAAAACTGCATAAATTTAAGTAATAGAGTTAAAAGACAGCTTTCATAGTGCTTTCACTAGCACAAAACTGGTAACACAAAATTGATACCTTCTCCACTCGTCAAAACCTTAAAATCAAATTAGAAATTGGAATTCCACTCTGTTAAATCTGGGGTTAGGAAATCATTCAGTGAGTACTGAGGCCTCATCAAGGAGAGTGTTTAACAAAATGATAGTGAGGGTGGGAGATACAGCAGTACAAAGCTGCCACTCGAATAAATATAGGTCCCCATTGTACTTTGAACTTCTCATAGTTATCATCTTTTACTGGAATGTTTTGCTTAGAAGTCCCCTTAGCAAAACCATATTGCTTAGAAGATAGAATTGGACCATGGATATTAATTATATGTTGCTGCAATTTCTTATTTGACCTGGAGATCAAAAGAACATTCTAGAATCTTTGTTTACCAGCCTTGTGTTTCTTTGCTGTAGATTAAGAACAGCTTTAAGAATAATTATGAGAAAGCTGTAAAGCAATATAACGCTACGGGAGATTACAGAAGTGATGCGGTAGACAAGATCCAAAGCATGGTAAGTGGTCATAGCTTGGTGGCTTCTCAAGAGGGAAGCACATTCCCTGTTCCCTCAGAGAAGATGATAGGGCCCTGCCTATCATATGTTGTCCACTTGCACCATAGCAGTGAAAGGCAGACCAGTTCCAAAATGTTTATCTCATGAATTTTAATGCCAGTGTCATAGGATAGAGATCACTGAGTATAGTCTTAGATGCTGGTGTAATTGTTTGACTACATAGTTGTAAGATGAACTCTAAATACTTTTGTTGGATTTTTTTCAGTTGCATTGTTGTGGTGTCACCAACTATAGAGATTGGAAGGATACTAATTATTACTCGGAAAAAGGATTTCCTGAAAGCTGCTGTAAACTTGAAGATTGTTCTCCTCAGAGAGATGCAGATAAAGTAAACAATGAAGTAAGGAGTAAAAAAAGAATTTAATTTTCACTCACAATACATATAATCTGTAATAGCGCAGAAAACTGAAGCTCAGAAAATGTGTGACTTGTGATTAGGTGACACTTAAATGCATAATCCAAAAAGTGAGTCTCATGTCCGTCAAAGGAGATAGGATTTGTTATGAAAGAATCAATTTTAATAAAAGAACAAAGATCATCTTTTGCAGAGATGTGATCAAAGTATTAATTGCTTGGACTGTACTTACTGTTTATTTTTTTTAATTTCTCTTCCATTAGGGTTGTTTTATAATGGTGATGACCATTATAGAATCAGAAATGGGAGTTATTGCCGGAATTTCTTTTGGAGTCGCTTGCTTCCAAGTAAGTCCTTGTTGTTAGGAAATGTTTCATCACTCTTGTAGGTGTAGGCTACAAGATTTCCACTTTAAAGGCTTTGAGTTTTTGCCTCTGGGTCCTGTATAGCAAGGAGATTTTTTAGAGAAGTCACATTTTCACAAAACTCAGTCGATCATTTCAGTAGAAACATAGTGGTTTTGCCCTTTCCATTCCAGTTTTTGGTTGTCTTGGCTCCTGTTTTACCATGCTGTACTTCCACAACTCCAGAGTTCTGTGAGACCCTCCTGGGTCTCTCTGAATCTGTACTCTCTAATAAAATAGCCACCTTTCCAAAGTTATAACCATGAAATTAAAATTGTAGCTCCTCAGGCTCCCATTTGAAGTGCTTGAAAACCACATGTGGTTAGTTGCCACCATGCTGGACAGCATTTTCATTATCACAGTACTGCCTCATAGATGGAGATTTTACTTGATGAGATGCTTATTCTAAGCCATATCCTTTTTGCTCTGATAACTGAGAGGGAGAATAAGAAAAGTTTCCCCAGGCTTCAGGATTTTCCCAGAGTGATTTATGTCAGGGATGGGTTGTGAAATTCCAGATCACAGTTGTAGTTAAGACATCACGTATAAGCTTGTTATAGAAAAAACTTAAGGAAATAAGTAGCAAATTGGAAGTGAAAGGACCTGTATCTTGAGGTCTTTGAGCTTTGTGTGTATGTGTATGTTTAGTTTTGCTTATATTTTATTTCCAGCTGATTGGAATCTTTCTAGCCTACTGCCTTTCTCGTGCCATTACAAATAACCAGTATGAGATAGTGTAACCAACATAACACGGGCCTATTACTCTCCAACTTTAAGGTATGTTCATTTTGATCCTCAGCACTGTCAGTATTTATTCCAGCCTATACATGTGATGGATAGGACTGAGTTTGCAAAGAAGATCATGTCCAGCAGTGCATTCAGATATTATCAGTATTGTGTTAGCAGCGGGACACAACTGAAGTGACTTGACACAGCACAGCCATGCATAAGCACTAGTCTGGCAAAAATACCATGGCCGTAACAGGACAGATGGGCCTCTCTGGGTTTACCTACATGTCAGCCTAAAGATCCTTCATGGTCCCCTTTCTAACAGATTTGGACCTAATGAAGAGAAATGAAGAATCGTAATAGTGACCTTACTTGTAAGGGTCCCTGACAAGTACACTCTGGCTCTTGATCAATACTGGCATTTCCCCCTGGTCTTTTACCCAATTCTCATTTACTGCAGTCTTCTGGTGGACTATTACTAGAGCCATGAATTCATCTAGCTTAACTAGATTTTGGAGAAACATGTGTTTCAATAATTTCAGAATTTAAATGATAAAACGTGAGAAATATAGCTGGCTGAATTAATCCCTAGGGTTCCCTTCACATTTGATGAGTCACTCACTGGGAACACGTGGAGATCTTCATTAGCAGACTAGATTAAAATGTGTGCAGATGAATACAGATATTGAAGTTTGGGTTACAAGGAAATTAACTATTTTTCCTTTAATTTAGGATATTAACATCCCTATCCCCAACTTTGTGAATTACAAGATTGCCTGGATGGAAGACCTACGTTTGTTACAGATAGATTGAAAAATTACATCAATAGTCTGATTCGATCAAGACAGTTTGATACGTTCGAAGTCCACCTTTTGTCCCATTCATGTTATATCATTGAAATCTCCATATCACTCTGAAACACTGGAAGAGCTTAATAAATTGTAAACCGAAGCAAAACTGTTCCTCTTGACTTTTTTGTCTTGGTACGGGGCTTTTGAAAGACAGTGAGTTTGCTGTTCATGTAGTAAGATCGAAAACTGACCCTTCCAAACTTGCCCTTTTCCCAGCCAGAGTTATCTCGTGTGATTGTATACTTTGCTTCAAGAAATTAAAATGTTTTCATTAGTCACACTGTGTAATTTAATTCCAGCCAGTAGTTGGATAACACCCATCATCAGAGTTGCCAATTGGTGGTAATGGTCTCTGACTTCTAAGGCAGTCAAGACTTTAAAAGGCACTACACATGCTCCGTGATACACCAGGTTGCAACGCCTTAACACTTTACATTTCTCTGCCTCTGAATTAAGGTATTTACAGTAACATGTTTCCCTTATTATTTGAAAGGTTCTAATTATTACTGGTGCCAGAGTTATTGTATTCTTTTTGGGAATTTAAAGCAACAGATCTTCATTAGCTTTAGCTGGTATTTCCTTGCCAGGTTCATATGATTTAATTGTCAATACTAAGGTTAACTTTTAATAGTTTTGTGCCTTTGATTAATAAATATAAATCTTTTACAGAATAAATAGTGTTTTCCTCTAAAATCATTGTGTTTTAACTTTTGGAAAATCTGGGATGGTGGTTTCCCACTGAGAAAGCTAAGCCCCACATTTCTACTAGGTGAATATAGTTGTGGATATGAAATGTAAACCTGAGATCTTGACACATTTTTAAAAAGTCCCTGTTTACAAAAATTATTCTCTGTGAAAGAAACACATTCCTTGCTATGAAAGAGCATAATGCTTATCATTCTCCTAGAGATTAGACATTTTTATTGTATAGTTTAAGAAGTTGGATGGGGAGAGAAATAACCTGTACCTTCAGGGTAATAAGGAAATTAATCATTGAAGTTGGAGTTGGAAAGGGGGAATCCTTTCTTTGGTTTTGAGTTTCTTTATTCACTGTGTGGGTGTTAGTTGCTCAGCTGTGTTCGACTCTGATTCTCCTGACTCTAGCCTTCGAGGCTCCTCTGTCCATGAAATTCTCCAGGCAAGAATACTGGAGTGGGTTGCCATTGCTTTCTCCAGTGGATCTTCCTGACCCAGGGATCGAACTCAGGTCTCTTGTACTGCAAGCAGATTCTTTACCATCTGAGCCACAAGGATAACCCTCTTTATCCATTAGAAGAAGCCAAGCTCATCTCTGACTGCCACACGTTCACAGTCCTTGAATTTAATGGTAAGTAAGTAAGTGTTAGTTGCTCAGGCATACCCAGCTCTTTGCAACCCCATGGACTGCAGGCCACCAGGCTCCACTGTCCATGAGATTTTCCAGGCAAGGATACTGGAGTTGGGTTGCCATTTCCTTCTCCAGGGGATCTTCCCAACCCAGGGATTGAACCCGGGTCTCCTACACTGCAGGCAGATCTTTACCGACTGAGCTACAAGGGAAGCCCAAATTTAATGGCAAGGAGTCAATCACAGTACAAGGAAAGTGGATAAAGCTACTAAAGTTAATAATGAATTTGGCAGTACCTATTTGAAAGTACTTGGAGTTACTGCAGAAAAAGGGTATTCTCCATTAAAACATTGGATGGGTGACTTGACATAAGGTATAGGGATAACACAATTGAAAAAAAATAGTGGCTTTCCAAATGTAGTGACTCAGTTATTGAAATCAGTGATGCTAAAGAAGGATTTAAAGGATAATCAAGCTTCCTTAAAAGGATAATTGGAGCAATTTTCAAATAGCTATTTTTCACTAGGGTGGCCTAGGAGAACCTTTTGAAGTTTTCTTTAGTATGTTATAGACGTTTTTTCTCATTACTAAAAAAAAAAAAAAAAAAGGCACGTGAAAAGTAGAAAAAACAGCCTGCCTTGCCCTGAAGGTGGGCCGGTGTGTTTATTTTGGATGGCCAGTTAAAAGTCCCTTCGAGCTGAGGTGCATCTGTACACGGACTATCAAGTCCACCTCCACCTTTGCAATGCGCCAGAGGTGTCCTGTGGGTTGTCTCACTTCCAGGCGCCAGGCTGCCCGCTGCAAGGCCGCTCTGAACTCCACTTTGAGAAGCACACTTTTCTGAAAGTGTGGAAAGCGTGGCAGCTTTGGCCTATTCCTGTGAGGGGTTGGGTTTATGTTGTAGGCATCAAACTTTTATAGAAAGTAAGTCCCTAATACAAGGTATAAATGCCATTTCTGTTTCTCCTCAGCTCATACAGGATTCTTTGAGACTGTGCTTTTAACCTCCTGTCAGAATCCAAGTTGGTACTTTAACAGTGATGCTGGCCAGCCAAAGTGATTAAATTATTAGAAGCTAAGCAATGTACACATTTTTGTGTGTGTGAAGTTGAGAAAACTTTGATTCTTTTGGACTGTTCTGTATAGGCTTTTGTTTATATTTGTAGGAAAAAGTCTAACACAAGCTGTAACTACTATTCCTCACAGCATACGTAAGATACATTGAGATTTGTTATTTTTAAAATTTGCTGCCCTTCAAGGTTGACACCTTTACCTGTGATGTGGGCAACCAAACTTTTTTAATTCAAAAAGGAAAACAGAAGTCTAATATATCAGAAAGGAATACATAAACTGAAACAGTTTGGGGGAAATGAGACTTTTTAAGTCATGGGTCTAAAACTTCGGATTTCTTGTGAAAGAAAAACCATTATGGTTTAATTATGACTTTTCTATTATGTATCCCTATCCTCTGGAGCTTAGTAGACTTGGGCACTTGTAAGAGCACTGCAAATGCTAATGAAAATGAATGAAGGAGCCAATCTAATTATAATGATTTCTTAATGTTCTGTTAAATAAGTCGTTGATCTAAATATCTCATTCCGTATAAGCCACTGTTTATCTAATAGAAACCCCCTGCCCAGTCAGAAACCACTTAACCTCGGAAACCTCTCTGCTAACTTCCTGTCAAATCACTTTTTGCTGCTTCTCTCTCTTTTTTTAAAAATTTTTATTTTTACTTTATTTTACTTTATAATACTGTATTGGTTTTGCCATACATTGACATGAATCCACCACGGGTGTACATGTGATCCCAAACATGAACCCCCCTCCCACCTCCCTCCCCATAACATCTCTCTGGGTCATCCCTGGTGCACCAGCCCCAAGCATGCTGTATCTGCATCGGACATAGACTGGCGATTCGATTCTTACATGATAGTAATACATGTTTCAATGCCATTCTCCCCAAATCATCCCACCCTCTCCCTCTCCCTCTGAGTCCAAAAGCCTGCTCTACACATCTGTGTCTTTTTTGCTGTCTTGCATACAGGGTCATCATTGCCATCTTCTAAATTCCATATATATGTGTTTAAGATTTCTTCCTATTCAATGAGTGTGTATATCTTTTATCTGAATATGGCT
>NW_017215736.1:0-23778 GCF_001704415.2 Capra hircus
TCCAAAACACCGCATATCGTCACTGCACCATTGATATTTAAAAAATGCTACTCTTGGAAGAAAGTTAGCACCAACCTAGACAGCATATTAAAAAGCAGAATATTACTGCCAACAAGGTCCGAGTCTAACTACAATGTATGGGTTTCCAGTTGGTATGATGTGAGCGAGTTGATATAAGAAATTGAGCACAAGAAGAATGATGCTTTGAACTGTGTGTTGCAAGGAGATCCAACAGTCCATTCTGAAGGAGATCAAGCCCTGGGATTTCTTTGGAAGGAATGATGCTAAAGCTGAAGCTCCAGTACTTTGGCCACCTCATGTGAAGAGTTGACTCTGATGCTGGGAGGATTGGGGGCAGGAGGAGAAGGGGACGACAGAGGATGAGATGGCTGGATGGCATCACGGACTCGATGGACGTGAGTCTCAGTGAACTGCGGGAGATGGTGATGGACAGGGAGGCCTGGCGTGCTGTGATTCATGGGGTCACAAAGAGTCGGACACGACTGAGGGACTGAACTGAACTGAACTGAACTGAAGTTGTTCTCACAACAAGTGTATATTTGTTAAATTTACAATGTGAGTAAAAATAACCATTTAAAGAAAACACTCAGAGAAACGAGCTATACTCACTTAAAGAGAAGTCAATGTCTCTCAGTCCTGTTCAACTCATTGTGTCCCTAGGGACTATAGGCTGCCAGGCTCCACTGTAACTCAAGGTGATTCCCTTCTCAGCGGATCTTCCAAAATCAAGGATTGAACCAGGGTGTCCTGCATTGTAGACGGATTCTTACCATCTGAACCCCAAGGAAGCCCACTCTGGTGGAAAACCTGGTGGACGCAGGAACTGAGCCCAAACCTCTGCCCCGGAGGCCTTTGCCAGGGTGGGCAAACTCATTCGTTCGGGTGTAGGCAAGGAAACGGGAAAGAGCCATCATGGGAAGCAAGCCGAGTGTTCAGCAGTCCTTGGTCTATATTGGTTCAGGCCTGGAAGGTTTGAGGTCTAGATGGCGGTTTCTCTGGTAGCGCTGGCATCTGTGGCGGGTAGGGGCAGGGAAGTGGCACCGTTTTTCTGGCGGACAGAGCGCTCACCCCCGGGAATGAGTGTCTACTCCATAGAGAGTCCCAGTGAACCCTGTAATGCTGTCTCTGTGGCGCAATCGGTTAGCGCGTTCGGCTGTTAACCGAAAGGTTGGTGGTTCGAGCCCACCCAGGGACGGTGGGGGTGCCATTTTAGGCAACACCAAAGAGACTCCCCTTTTGCCAGGAGGACACCGGAGAAGTGATGCGCCCAACGGACTTTCAGAGAAAGAGCACAGGAGTCAGGTGCTAAGGAACAGCGGCGAGGGCGCGTCCCGGGTGGATTGGAAGCGTCGGTCATTCCTGAGAGCACGGAGCGCTGATCGCCGGCGCCGAGAAGAGGACCACGAGGCGCGGGTCCGCAGCCCGGGAGGGGCGGCTTCCACACCGCTGGGTTTCGGGGTCACCTGGGCCTCGGGCGCACCCACCGTCCCCGCCTCCTGCTGCTGCCGGGAGCCGGGGAGTCGGCGGGGGCGACCCCTGAACTCAGGGTGCGCAGCTGAGGATCTGAGGATTCTGCGTTGGGTGCGGGGCCCCGAAGGCCACCTGTGGGGGCCCGAGGGGCCTCACTTCAGGGAAGAGGGGGAACCCTAAAGCAGGGCCCTCAGGAGCCGCCGTCTCCGTGCCTGAGAGAGCCTGGGGCTCCAAGGTTCCTCTTTGAGTCATAAGAGTTGGTGGTGTGGTTCGTGGTGGCGGGACCTGGGGATTTCATGGATACAGTGTTCAGGAATAGGGGTTGTCGCGTTTCCGTAGTGTAGTGGTTATCACGTTCGCCTCACACGCGAAAGGTCCCCGGTTCGAAACCGGGCGGAAACAGGCTTTCTCTCTCTTTTTCCCTCCCGGAGGTGTGCCTTCTCATTGGCAAAACCAACAGGCGCGAAAGGCACGGGGTGCGGCAGGGGACGCAGCTGGAGGAAGAGGTGGTGACCACCTGCAAGTCTCTTTATTCAGCGCTAGGAGATCTGGAGGTGGACGGATCCACTCATCATCCGCCACCCATCACCGAGCCTGACGACAGAGAAAACCGAGGTTCACAAAGAGAGCAAGACCTGGGCTCGGCAGCACGCAGCGCTACCGCTAGACCAGGAGGGACCCAGTCCGCTACGTTGTGTCGTTGCCCCAGAGCAAAAGCGACGCCCAGGAAAGGAGAGGTGAAGGCCGATGAGCCGCGAGGGCAGGGCTGGGAGCCTTGCACAGCTGCACACAGCCCTGGGCCGCTGCGACGTCGCCTTTCCAGCTTGCTGACTTTCCGAAGGGTCATCTTCCACTCACCTTTCACCTGCAGAGGCTAAACAAGGTTGTTTGTCTACAGCTCCCTGGTGGTCTAGTGGCTAGGATTCGGCGCTTTCACCGCCGCGGCCCGGGTTCGATTCCCGGTCAGGGAAAGCTTTCTTTCTTCCAGCGTCTGCATGCACACGAGTCTCTCTCTTCCTGCCCAGATCGGGACTGTATTTTGCTTAAAGGTCCAGTGCAGAACATTTCTGCACAGAGTTTCTAAATGCCGCTGAGTGCGGGCCTCAGGGTCCTGGACCTCAGGCTGGCTGTTGGAGCTGAGATGCCATGGACAGCCTGGGCTGGCCAGCTCTGGCCTCCACTCTTTTCTCCTGGCATGGTAAACCCAGACTCTTACTTAACAGAATTTCCATTCAAAGAGAATGTGAGGCTTCCGTTCCAAAAATTCATTAAAATCCCAAGCCAAAAGCTTTTGTAAGATACCAAAAGTTTGCAGGAATATGAACATCCTATATTCTGTACCTAAGTGCCCAGTTAACATCACATTCTTTCTTTGGATGAGAGTTATGACATCACTTGATAGTAACGTGCGGATATCTCGGGATTGTTCCTTTGTTTTGGCGTCCCTCTCAAAGCTAACTTCTGTGGGACCTGTCTTCCAAGGCCAGCGAACAGCTTTACCGTCCGGAAGAGGGCCCTCTTGGCCCTTCAGGCACCTGGAATCCGCTCTCTGTAGGATGTAGAGAAGCTATATGTGTGGTAGTCGCTCAGTCCTTTTGGACTTTTTTCCATCCCTTGGGCCGATTACTCCAGGCAAGAATACTGGAGTAGGTTGCCATTTCCTTCTCCAGGGGAATCTCCCAGCCCAGGTCTCCTGTATGGAACCAGCGAGGACCAAAAGAAAGACAACCACAATGCATTGGCCGGGAATCGAACCCGGGTCTCCCGCGTGGGAGGCGAGAATTCTACCACTGAACCACCAATGCCACTGAAGAGAGAGTATTTGCAAGGGTAACCTAGATGGAGGTTTACTCAGGTCTTTCTCAAGTGCAGGCCACTCAGGCCCTGTGCTTGTAGGATGGTCTAGGCTTTCATCCTCCGCCCTCCGCGGCGCCGGCTGCCCTCTGCCCTCTGGCCTCCTGCGGGTTGCTTTGGCGGGCACTCAGGTGTGCTTTGGATCCGTCGGAGTGGTGGAACCGCCTGGTGCTCATGCTCACCGGCTGAGTCTTGCCCAACTCTTTGCGACCCCTCGGACTCTAGCCCACCAGGCTCCTCTGTCCATGGGATTTCCACGCTCCTTTGCTAGAAACCCATCGAGGCAGTGCAGCTGCCCCCTTGGCTCCTGCCTGGCTCCCTGTGCCCTGCAGGGAGCATAACGTGTTCTGTCAGGACACAGAGGGGAAGAATCCTTCCGTGTGGTTGGAGGATGGAGAACCAGATGGGAAATGCTGCAAAGAGAGGGGAATATTCTCAAAAGCTTCCCAGAACTGCTGTGTGGGTGCTGTCGGTTGGGTGGCTGCCCTAGGACAAGAATGCTTAGTCTTGTGTTCTGGCCTTGACCCAGTCCCAGGTCCAGTCTGAATTCAAGCACAGAGGCACCCAGCTTTCCCACACGTATGTCATTCAGCCTCTCTCCAAAGCGGAGTTCTGAACCACCTTTTCTATCTCAGTGAATAGCAACCACGTGGGTCTTTTTTTGTTTTTTCCTTTAACTTTGTTTTGCTGAAATGTAACTCAGGAATATAAAAAAGGTTTAGCTTCAGAGATATTAGAGCTCTCCATGCTACAAACAAGAATAAAATTTAAGTTGATAATAAGGATGACTCTCGAATACTTTTAACACGCTAGAGAATTCTAATACTTGATGTATAATTACATAGAAAATATTTGTCCTGTCATGCTCCCAGAGATGACTCTTGGTATGCACCACACTACTTTAATTATTTGGGTCTAAAAACTACCTCATGGTTACTTTCAGATTTATTATTTATAAAATTTAAAATTATGTGTCCCAGTAAATTAAATATACCATATAAAATCTTTTAAAACAGGATTAAGTCTTTTGAGTTAAGAAATCATAGTGACTTAATTATTCCCCTTTCAATTTGGGGTCAGCGTTTTTAGGTATCATCTAATGTGTGATTCTAAGCAGCATTTATCAGACACGACTCAGCTCCAATCGCGATTTGAAGATATATCATTAACTTTAAGTTCTTTGATATTAAATTGGTTCAATTAAAGAATAATCTTTGCCTGGAGAATTTCTAATTAAGTAGAAATAATAATGCCCATATTTTTGTAGGGCAGCTCTCGATTTTATAGGAGAGTTCTCGATTACCAGCTAAAGAGAATGTGTCAGTACCTTTAGGAGATATTCCTGAATGTAGCCATACATCACTTGAAGAAGAGTACAACACATGGACTCTCTAAGTTAAGACCTATTGCTTACCTAAAGTACCCCTTTATTAAAAAAAAAAAAAATTCCTGATTCTTAGTTACCTGCCTTCTAGATCTCAAGTCACCGATTTTCCCATGTGGTATGTAATTCTTTTTTTAGTCACTGCTGGGGTCCTTAGGTGCTGGCAGGCAGATGAACCTGAGAAGAACATGGCAGGTTGTTCTCCTGCTGTGATTCTTATTTGTGTGTGTGTGTGTGTGTGTGTATCTTATTTTTGATGCCTCCTGGTGTGAATGGACCAAGGAGTGGGACCTTGACTTTACTCCTGATACAGCAGTTTTCCAGGAGAACGGCCTGGTACCTGGTGAGCACCTACTAAGTGCTTGCTGACTGAAGGACTCCTAATGCACAGTTCCGGAAAACTGATGAAGAGGACAGAATGTGGGTAAGATCCACAGAGGTCTAGAGTATAAGGGACAGAAAGGCACAAACTCCAAAAGGGAGAGAAAAGGGCAGAGAGAAATGTCCTAGAACCTAGAGACATCTCGACTGAGTACGGAAAATCCGAAGAGCTCTTCTTTCGTCACCAACTTCAACTGAGGAATCAGTGGAAGGGGAACCAAGAACTCTAAGGATCCAGGTTTCTGTAGCTTGCAACAATTTGTCTCAAATGAGACACTTTTTGCAGATGTAGCCCCGTACTGTTGAGATATCATACAGAGAGAGTCTCGGGCTTGCAAATGCACCCATATACCAGAGGGAGACCCCCCATTAGATTGTGTGCATCCAACCAAAGCCAAAATACAACTCATGGAGGGAAGAGGGTAAATGTCTGGGACCAGTGGGGTTGTTTTGTTTTTGTTTTTGTTTTTGCTTTTTTACATCCTGTAATCCATAAGCTGCTCTGCAAGAGGCTCTCCAGAGTCATTCTGGCTCGTCTTGTCTGGACTCAATGACTTGGTCACCACTGAAAACAGTTACAATTATTAGAATACTTTCCAATCAGCTTGGAAGCTTAGCTGCTGAATATGTGCAATCTCTGGGAAATGCACACATTGTCTTTTCGTTGTACCTGCCGCTAAGTTGAGTCAGTAGGGCACAAATCCCTTTGTTAGAGTAACAGACAGGTGTATTGACAATTTCTTGTGACGGCAAGACCGTGAAGAAAAAGACTCTTTCCTTGAGTCGGCAAAATACACTGGAATATAAATTAGCACATCTTTTCAGGGAAAACTAAGAACATAAAGAGATGCCTTCAGTTTCTAGCCAAGGTGCAGTGACAGAAATCAGATTAACCCTCCTTCCAAATCTCACTCTCCACCTTTGTCCCACTCCCAAAGGAATAAAAAACACAAAAATACGTGAAATACTGATTTCTAAGACACTGGAAATCAGGCAGCAAAGGATAGCAAGCCTTGAGAGGTGACAAACAAACAAGATGAGTCTTGTCATGGGCCCACCTTCCTGCTTTCAGTGAGTTCCCAAGCTGGGCACCAAGAGGAGGATTTCAGGTCAATTTTTCATTTGACTCTGGAGATGAAGCTGAAATTCGGTAGAGAGTAAGGCAGCTAGAGCTCACAGGACAAAAATCCAGTGATTCTTATTTGCAAAGTAGATGTAAAGAGCAAAGGTATGGATATCAAAGCTGAAAGGGGAGTTCGGGGAATTGGGAAATTAGGATTTACCTATATACACTATTGATGCTATGTATGACAGTGCCCTTATGGCAGAAAGTGAGGAAGAACTAAAGAGCCTCTTGATGAAAGTGAAAGAGGAGAGTGAAAATGTTGTTTTAAAGCTCAACATCAGAAATCTAAGATCAGGGCATCCAGTCCCATTACTTCATGGCAAATAGATGGGGAAACAGTAGAAACCATGGCAGACTTCCTTTTTCTGAGCTCCAAAATCACTGCAGATGGTGACTGCAGCCATGATATTAAAAGATGCTTACTCCTTGGAAGGAAAGTTATCACCAACCTAGACAGCATATTAAAAAGCAGAGATATTACTTTGCCAACAAAGGTCCGTCTACTCAAGGCTATGGTTTTTCCAGTGGTTGTGTATGGATGTGAGAGTTGGATATAAAGAAAGTTGAGCACAGAAGAATTGATGCTTTTGAACTGTGGTGTTAGAGAAGACTCTTGAGAGTCCCCTCGACGGCAAGGAGATCCAACCAGCCCATCCTAAAGGAGATCAGTCCTGGGTGTTCATGGGAAGGACTGATGTTGAAACTGAATCTCCAATATTTTCTCCACCTCATGCGAAGAGCTGACTCATTTGAAAAGATCCTGATGCTGGGAAAGATTGAGGGCAGGAGAAGAAGGGGATGACAGAGGATGAGATGGTTGGATGGCATCACCAACTCAGTGGACATAGGTTTGGGTGGACTCCGGGAGTTGGTGATGGACAGGGAGGCCTGGTGTGTTACGGTTCATGGGGTCACAAAGAGTCAAACATGACTGAGCGACTGAACTGAGTGTATGGCATAGGGAATTACTGGATGCTCTGTGGTTACCTAAATGAGAAGGAAATCCTAAAAGAGGGGATATATGTATATGTATAGCCGATTCACTGTGCTATTAACACAACATCGTAATTAACACATTGTAAGGCAGTTATACTCAAATAAAAGTTAATAATAAAAAAAAGAAACATGAAGAAAGGTCCAGTGATGAGACAGTGGGAGACAGAGAATGCTGGGATATGAAAGGGTCTCCCTCAAGTACTCAGCAGAGTAATGATCCGGGTATCCTTATGAAGAAAGTGCCTGAGGCCAAGGAAAGAACATTTTTAAAGGATCCTGGAACAACGCCTGGTGCTCACCACACAGGACAAGCAATCGCATGTAAGTGATCTCCCCACACAGACTGGACTACTTATAACTCATGGGCCATTGGGAAGAACATTCAAAAAACTCTTGTGAGGGACAGGGAGGCTTGGCTGTTAAAATGCTGCACTCAGTATCCCCGTAAATTTGGAAAACTCAGCAGCGGCCACAGGACTGGAAAAGGTCGGTTTTCATTCCACTCCCAAACAAAGGCAGTGCCAAAGAATGTTCCAACTACCACACAATTGTGCTTATCTCACATGTTGGCAAAGTAATGGTCAAAATTCTCACTGTGAGGTTTTCACAGTATGTAAACTGAGAACGTCCATATGTGCAAGCTGGATTCAGAAAAGGCAGAGGAACCAGAGATCAAATTGCCAACATCCGTTGATTCATAGTAAAAGCAAGAGGGTTCCAGAAAAATATCTACTTCTGCTTTCTTGAGTACGCCAAAGACTTTGACTGTGTGGATCACAACAAACTGTGGAAAATTCTTCAAGAGATGGGAATACCAGACCACCTTACCTGCCTCCTGAGAAATCTGTATGCAGGTCAAGAAGCAGCAGTTAGAATCAGACATGAAAGAACGGACTGGTTCCAAACTGGGAAAGGAGTATGTCAAGACTGTGTGCTGTCACCCTGCTTATTTAACTTCTATGCAAAGTACATCATGTGAAATGCCTGCCGGGATGAAGCACAAGCTGGAATCTACATTTCTGCAAGAAATATCAATACCCTTATATATGCAGACGACACCAGGTTTATGGCAGAAAGCGAAGAGGAAGTAAAGAGCCTCTTGATGAAAGTGAAAGAGGAGAGTGAAAAAGCTGGCTTAATATTCAACATCCAAAAAAGTAAGATCATGGCATCCGATCCCATCACTTCATGGCAAATAGATGGGGAAACAATGGAAACAGTGAGAGACTTTATTTTCTTGGGCTCCAAAATCACTGTACATGGGGACCACTCCATGAAATTAAAAGACGCTTGCTCCTTGGAAGAAAAGCTATGACCAACCCTGACAGCATATTAAAAAGCAGAGATATTCCTTTGCCAACACAGGTCAGTCTAATCAAAGCTATGGTTCTTCCAGTAGTCGTGTATGGATGTGAGAGTTGGACTATAAAGGAAACTGAGTACCAAAGAATTGATGCGTTTAAACTGGTGTTGGAGAAGCCTCTTGAGAGCCCCTTGGACTGCAAGGAGATCCAACCAGTCCATCCTAAAGGAAATCAATCCTGAATACTCATCAGAAGAACTAATGCTGAAGTTGAAGCTCCAATATTTTGGCCACCTGGTGGGAAGAGCTGACTCAGTGTAAAAGTCTCTGATGCTGGGAAAGATTGAAGGCAAGAGGAGGAGTGGGTGGCTGAGGATGAGATGGTTGGATGGCATCACCGACTCAATACACATGCATTTGAACAAACTCCAGGGTTTGGTGAGAGACAGGGAAGCCTGATGTGTTGCTGTCCTTGGATCGCTACTGAAATGAAGAAACTGGGGAACAGTTCCTTACAACCAGAAAGCTCCATAGGGCCTACAACCAGCCCATCTTTCTCTGCTCTGAGTCACCTTGTAGAACAAGCCACAGTCAGCGAATCCAAGGAGGGCACAGGACAAAGCTGACTGCAGGATACTTTGACCGCCTGATATCCCCTCACCTTTTCATCTGGGCCCTACATCGTCTCTACCTGTGACACCTATTATTCTCTGAAAACCAAGAAGTTCGTCCCTTGTGAAGACACTTCGATTTCCCTCACGATCCAGCACACCCGCGGGACAATCTGATTTGAGTCAGAGAACAAAAGGGAACGAATTCAACTCTATACCGCGGTTTCCAGCCAAAGACACAAGGATGAAGAGTGTCAGGTCTGCGGATTGAGCTGATCCAGGAGGAAAAGCAGCCGGTCCTCTAGCCGCTATCAGGGGAGGCCCCCGAATCAGGTCACGATCAGGGAGTAGATGGACCCGCCCATCACCAGCTGAGTACCAAGTGGCCCCTGCTTCGCAAGTTAGCAGGTTCAGAAAGAGAGCTTGACCTCTCACCACACCTGGATTCCAGGTCTTCCCTCACGACCTGCGGAGCCTACCTTGTCCAGTTCTTGGATGAGGCTGAACCTCTGATCCAGGGGTTGGGCGGGCGTCGTTGCGCTTTGTCACACCTTCGGGGGCAGGGGATGGATCCGTCCCCTCGGCGCGCTCCACTCGCCGGCCCCAAATCCCTGTGCCTACCATTTCTGCTGCACGGAGCCGTGTGTCTGTGGTCCCTCGGGCGTCCGCTGTGCGTCCACCCTAACGGGGAGAGGACCACCTCACCCTCGTCCCGTCCACGTGGGACGTCAGCATGCCGGACGCGACAGAAAACGATGAATCCGCTCCTCTGTCTGGACGTGGGAGGTGACAACTAGGACCTGCAGGGGAGGAAAGCAAGGCGAAATCTCGAGAAACGCCCTGATCTAAAGCCCTTTTCAAGTCTGCCTCTTTGGGAACTCAGGCCTCTAGCGCGCTTGAGGTGCTGTCGCGCTCACACTCTCGACCGCACTCGGAGTCCACGCGGAACCAGGAGGAGCCCTGCGGCCTGGGGGCCGGTGCGCATGCGGCCCGCGCCTGCCTCGGGGTCTGAGCCCGTGAACCTCAGACGCGAAGGCAACGCTGCACTGAGAAAAGGAGGAAAGCCACTGCTGGAGGAAAGGGCACGTGCATTCCCCAGATTGAGAAGCTCTACTGCTAAAGGAAACCAGAGACAGACAGACACACAGACAACCTTGCATTAAACCCTTTCAGCGAAAAGAAACTCTGCCTGCTGTGAGGTACATACGAAGACCCTTCAAGACACCGGCTTTCTGAAAAACAAAACAAAACAAAACAAAACGCCTTTACCTCTCTTAAACTCGCGCTCCACGACCTGTTGAACAGCAAAATTATAAAAGGAAAACAAGAGGCGTTTCAGACATTGTAAAATGTAAAACTCAGCGGTCCTTCAAGAAGAATCTCAAGTTTGGAATGAAAACGGTTAGATCTGCGTGGACCGCGCCTGGCTCCTCTGCGGCTTTATGCTGGGCCTGGTAGGCAAAGGAATTCAACAAATGACCCAAGCCTCAGTCTTTGCTGCGGTTCCTGCTAAACGTGAAAGCGTGATGCAAGTCTGGACTGAAACTAGAGGACTAGCATCAGCCACAGACGCAGGAATCTGAGGAACCCCCGGTGCTAGGCGGCGCCGGAGAAGCGCTGCTCTGAAAGGCCTGCGAGAGAGGAGCGCACGGGTCAGGCGGGGCAGAGGGGAGGGCGGGTCCTCTGTTTCCCGAGTGGGATTGGAAGCATCGAGCCAGGTCCCCGCTGGCGCCATGAAAGGGACTCCAAGGCACTGGATCTGCCTCTGGAAGGGCTGTGTCCACCTTGACGGACGTGGGGCCAACCTGGGGCTCAGACGCACCTTACTGCCCCCGCTCCGGAGGCTTCTGAGAACTGGGGAGTCAGGGGAGGCGACCTCTGCTCTTGGGCGCAAAGCTGGCACACAGGGACCTCGCCCGCCCCGGGAGAGGCGAGGAACCCTAAATCAGGCCCTTTCAGGAACTGCAGATCCTTGCCTGACGGATTGTTTTCAGAGTCCTCTTCCTTTGAAAATTTGAAGGTCAGGTGTGTTCAAACATGCAGTTCTTGAATATGTCACTAGACACAAGTGGTCATGTGGTTTCCGTAGTGTAGTGGTTATCACGTTCGCCTAACACGCGAAAGGTCCCCGGTTCGAAACCGGGCGGAAACAACTTCACTTTCCTCCAAGGTTTTAGATTCACATTTTAAATACAAAATAGAGGTCTGCCTCGTGGAATGAGGCTTGCAGCTTCAGCTTCAGCATCAGTCCTCCCAAAGAATATTCAGGGTTGATTTCCTTTAGGACTGACTGGTTTCATCTCTCCTTGACCTGCATACAGGTTTTTCTGGAGGCAGGTAAGATGGTCTGCTATTCCCACCTCTTGAAGAATTTTCCATATTTTGTTGTGATCCACACAGTCAAAGGCTTTAGTGGAGTCAATGAAGCAGAAATAGATGTCTTTCTGGAATTCTCTTGCTTTTTCTATGATGCAATGGAGGGAAAATGCAGGGAAAAAAAGGAGGAAATGGATAGAACCAAATTAATTGGAGAAATATACGGAAAAGGTTAACTAGAGAGTGCTACAAACAATGGAGGAAATGTCCTTGGTAAAAGGCGTTTACAGGGTGATGACGATGAGCCTACTCTTTCATGCATTCTAGGATTCCCAGTCAACCTGCTTTCCTCCAGAGATCCTCTCTGAGGATCAGAGACTACCTGGACGTAAGTCCTTGTGTGTGTGTGTGTGTGTGTGTGTGTGTGTGTGTGTGTGAGTGTGTGTACACAAGACACAGAGGAGTAGGGTAGTAGTGGAGCATGGGAGAGAATGCATAGACCAGAAACAATCATACATCATTTACATTCTAAAAGAGTGAGACACGTCCTTGGGTGGGCTCAAGCCACGAACTTTTCGGTTAACAGACGAATGAGCTAACCCATTGCTTCCCAAAGTCAGTTGGGAGGAGAGGTTAAACCCTCACTCGCACAGAAAGCAAGCATACTTAGGGAACTGGGCGGAGCCGCCTGTGTTTCGCAGAATGGCATTTCCACTTCCGAGCCTCGGACAACCTGAGAGATGGAGTCCACTCAGCCTGTTCGTTCCCGTCGGGAAGCCGGGAGGTTCCGAGGGCAGAAGGTCTCCAGAGCATCCTCGCCGCCGCAGATGTCAGCGCCCAAGAGAAGCCGCGAGCTTGAGCCGAGGGGCCCCAGAAAGAAGCTGATGGCTCCCGGTTTGATCCGCCTTCGTCCGACCGTTTGCGCTTCTGGACATCGGTTTAGTAAATGGGGTGCGTGTGGCTGCAGCTGGAAAGAGATCAGTTTGTTGTGATCCACACAATGTAAGGCTTTAGCTGTCTTTTGAGGACGGGAAATGAAAGATGTGAAGAGGGCGAATAGATCCGAGGAAGGCCAAGGGGAGGAGAGAACAGAGAATGAGCCAGAGGGAGAAAGGGACTTCACGAGAGAGGAGCGGGCTGCTATCGCGGCGGGGGCCGTCGCTGGGTTGGGGAGATCACAGCGCCTGACTCTGGCGCAGCTCCCACGCTTTCCTGAGGTGTCCGGGAATCCCGTTCACCCCAAACCGCAAAGCTGCTGGCCTTGCATTTGTTCTGGCAGTTTCCTTTGCTTGTTGTAAAATTCTGGGTCTTATATCATGTATAGGAATGTTTTCCACTGTAAAACCTTATTTTTTTTTAATTGGGGGATTTTTAAAGCAAGGAATTGGACTACTGTTCCCCTTTTGATGAGCTGATCAGAGGAACTAGTAAACTGGCAGATCCCACTAGCCCAGGAGGTTACTGTTGGTCAGACAGGATTCCTTCACTCTCTCTTGAAAGTTCCACTGCCACTGAAAGATATCAGTAACTTAAAAGAAAACCACACCCAGACTTCATGCAGTGCAGTGCCAAAATGTAAGAGCTTACACTCAATGGTGACATGCAAAGTGCCATGTGCTGAGGCACCGTCTACAAGTTTTACATGGATGTACTCACTTTATCCTTTCAACATGCTTCTAGCATATCATCATCCTCATTTCACATATGAGAAATCTGAGACATGGAAGGTTAAATAACTTGTCTAGTCACTCAGTCAGTGAGTGGGATCTGAAAGCAGCAATTTGAACTGGAGCCTGCCTGGCTCCACAGGTTATGGTGCTAGCCAAAGGGGAACAGAAATGGTAAAAATGTTTGGCAAGAGATTTAAGCCTGCATGTTTCTTTGACAAAACACCAAGGAGGAGTCATGTAACACAAATAAAACTGCAGTGTCCTCATGACCCACTTGCCTGGCAAACACCTTTCTTATTCCAAGAGCTGCTCCCCTTGAATCCCCAACTTATACACACCTTCTGCAAGAACTAGATTTTCCCTCCCCTTAATCCTTTCCTCTCACCTTTCCAATACCTCTTTCACAGCTCTTCTGTTCTTTCACTTCCAGGTCATTCATTTTTTTTTTTAATTTAAAAACCTTAAATATATCTAAAGAAATAAATAAGCAGTCATCCGTAGTTCCACCTCCTAGAATGGACTGCTGTTAACATCTTTGCACATTTTCCTTCAAATCTATTTTTACATTATTCTAAGTAGCAAAAGCGCATGGGTTCATGCTAAATCGTTTCAGTCCTGTCTGACTCTTTGGGACCCAATGACTGTAGCCTGCCAGGCTCCTCTGACCATGAGAGGATTCCAGGTAAGAATATGGAGTGGATGGCCATACCCTCCTCCAGGGAATCTTCCTGAACCAGGGATAGACCCCATATCTCTTGTGTCTCTTGCATTGGCAGGTGGGTTCTTTACCATTAGTATCACTTGGGAAGCCCCTAAACTCTATGTGTTATTTTACAAAATTGAAATGGTGCAGAAAATACAAATATGTAAAATTTTGAAACATCTTAAATTCAAAAGTAACTTCTGTTAATGTAAGTAAATGATAATGGAGTCATTTAGGTATATCAACTGAGAGACGGAGAAGCCAATGGCACCCCACTCCAGTCCTCTTGCCTGGAAAATCCCATGGACGGAGGAGCCTGGTAGGCTGAAGTCCATGGGGTTGCACAGAGTTGGACATGACTGAAGTGACTCAGCAACAGCAGCAGCAACCAAGAAAAGTATATATATATATGCTCTTATATGATTGAGCTCTTATAGAATCTATTCTGACTTTAAAGTATTTCAATTTACTAGTGTATAAATTTAATGAAAAAATGGAAAAATGAAGATACTATTGAACTTTCAATCAAATTGCTTACCTTAAGAGACATACATTTCTAAAGAACCCTCTAGTGCTAATAATAATAATGAATGTCATTGAATTAAGGTATTAAGATTTGGAACGATTCTTCTCGTTATTTTTTAAAACATCAAATTTCTTAAGAATTAATTTTAAAATAATACAATCTATCCATTTCAAGTTTGATGACTTTTGACAAGTGGATGTACCTATGGAACCACTACCCAGTTCAAGAACATCCCCAGCACTCCAAAATATCCCCTTGAGCCCCTTTGCCATCAACCCCCTGCCACTCCCTGTCCCAGGGGCTCAGTGATCTAGTTCTCATCACTAGGGATTAGTTTGCCTCATCTAGTAATTCCCATAGGTGGCCCCGCAGAGTATGTACTCTTTTCATCCCTCAGGGTGAAGTTTTAATCCTTATTGTTGCCATGCATCAGAAATTTGTTTCATTTTATTGAAGAGTAGTATTTCTTGGAGTGACCATGTCACAATCATATCTATTCACTTTGCGCTGGACATGTGAATGGTTTTCAATTTGGGGACTATTATGAACAAAGCTACTATGAGCAAGTCCCTTTTGTGGGCATATGTTTTATAAATCCCATTTTAAATTTTCTATTGTTTAATATACATTTATTTTGTGAATGGATGTTTCATTCATCATGACAAAATTTATTGAAATGTTTAAAAATGTATTCAAATGTTACAAAAGACTGAAGCGCCAGCTTATCTTTGATTGTTTCCTCCTGGAAGATACTTAATATTGGCCACCTTCTGTGCCAGCTGTGTTATTTGATTATCTCATTTAATCTACACAATAGCTTCATGAAGTACTTATTATTTCTTTCATATGACACTTGCAAAATTGGCCTAGCAAATTGGAGTTGACCCAAGGTCAAAAGGAAGTTAAGTGGTGGCACCAGGATTAATAGGAGGCCCCCTGAGGGGGCTCATTACGTTTGGGCTAAATGGTCTCTGCTGTTCCTGGTTCCTGGTTTCCTGTCTACCTTTCGCCCTCGATCTGTGTGCTTGAGGCTGACCCTGCAAACCAGCATTTCCAGGTCTTTCTTGCCCATGGAACCCAATGGGTGCAGCCAAACAGATGAGATCAGAAGGGAGAGGGGAGGAATGTGCATGATGAATGTTGCCTGCCATATCAGCAAACAAAGCATGCTGTGCCATCTAGCCACCAGCCACTACCGACCTTAATGAGTGCATTAAGAAGACACCTATCTGTTGTTGGAGCAGGAAATGGGAATCCACTGCAGTATTCTTGCCTGGAAAATCCCATAAAGAGAGGAGCCTGGTGGGCTACAGTCCATGGTGTCCCACAGAGTTGGATATGACTGAGCATGCATGACTGAACACAGACTGTGGGATCTTAGTTCTACAAACCCTGGCCCACAGCTGTGAAAGCACCAAGTTCTAACCACTAGACTGCCAGGGACTTCTTATCACATCTTAAGATGTCAGTTACCTGGGTGTAAACTTCATCGAAGCACTTCATTGCATGTATACTTGAAAACTGCAAGAGACTAGATCATAAATGTTCTCATCACAAAAAAGAAATGAGAATTATGTGATGGGATGGAGGTGCTAGTAAACGCTCTGGTGGGAATCATTTTGCCAAATATAACTATCCAATCAACGTGCTCAACTCACACAGTGTTATGTCAATTATGTCTCAAAAAAGTTGGAGAAAACAATTTTTGAAAAAAAGAAAGAAACCTGTGTTACTTCTTCGGAATCCATCAAAAGCCAAGGGGGACACGCTCCAGTGCCGCAAGTTCAAGTGCAATACAGCTGGGGAGGAGGAAGGACTGCTTACTCACTGGTCACCTGCCCAAGGTTGTCTGCTTTGGCTCCAGCAGCTGGTGGGAACTAGACTGGCCTTCACCAGCACCAGGAGAACTGGGTCCCTGCAGGCTCCCACTTCATCCTCATGAGGTGTTTCGATGAGGAAATCACCAAGGATTTCTTCTTTTCCCCTAATCTATTACCACTTCTCACTGTGTCTCTTTCAAGACCATTGTTGGGTGCTGACTGGATAGGGCTTGAAGGGGATGCTGCCCTTCCCCTACTGGTCTCTTCTGGCCCGGAGGTTACTGCCCGCGGGATCAGAACCAGGGGGCCCGGACGGCACCGGCTCTCTGAGAACCAAAAGTCGCTGCGTGCACGCAGGTGCGCCGCTCACCTGCGCCTCGCCGGCTCGCGGCGTGCTGAATCCACGCTATCGGCTGAAGCGTCTCCCGCGGTGCCACGCCTGCGTGAGGGCTCTAGACCCCGCGGCAGGGGCCATGCTGAGGTGGCCCGGCCCTGCCCCGACCCTGGAGGACAGGCGAGGAGAGGCCAGTTTCCACCGACTTGGCCAAGAGAGTTCCGAACCTCGGCCCAGCCCCACGTACTCAACGTTAAAAGACTCAAACCCTAAAGTTTCAAAGGAGGGAAGCTCTCGAGTTGAATCCATCTCCCGACCTCTATGAGGAAAGTTGAGGGAGGAAATCAGACCAAGAAAAAGATTATGTGCATCAAAATGCATAAACTAACCAAAGAAAAATAGGATTTTCTGACAAGTTGGAAGTGTGATGTGAAAGACTGGTGTCAAAGAGAAGTGTGTTTGGTCTGAGCCAACAGAGCATCAGGTAAGGTGGGAAAACACCCTTGCCACAGGGGTGGAAGGGGAAAGACCCAGAGTTTCTTTTGGAACCCTAGGGCCTTCCCAGAAAGCATAATCCATTGATGGCTGTCCCATTTCCCACCTCTGTGGTCCTTAGAGATATTTGGGATCCCAGGTCTCACCTGGGGGGTCTCCATTCCAACTCCTTTTTTTGGAAGACAAATGCCAACGGTTTGCATCACTCTGATGCTTGCTTTTCAACTATCAAGGTCCTGAAAGCATCTGGACCTCGATAATGGAAGGAGTACCTGACCAGTTGCAGTTCACAGAGGAGCCTGAAATTTTGGCTTGGGGGAAGAGTGGGGGGAGTGGAGAGCAGATTCTGGGGGATCCTGAGGTCTAACTGCCTGGGGGCCCACAGGGACCTCGCTCTGGGAGAGGTGAGGAACTCTCAGTCAGGGCCTTTCAGGAACCCCAGATCCTTACTTGAGGGATCACTTGGGCTTCCTTTGAAATTTGGAAGGCCAGCGGTGTCCAAAACATGCATTTCCTTGAGCATATCACTAGGCACTGGCTGCTGTGTGGTTTC
This sequence comes from Capra hircus, assembly GCF_001704415.2. Classification (NCBI taxonomy): domain Eukaryota; kingdom Metazoa; phylum Chordata; class Mammalia; order Artiodactyla; family Bovidae; genus Capra; species Capra hircus. The sequence continues at coordinate 17,564 of NW_017215736.1, forward strand.
CGTAGTGTAGTGGTTATCACGTTCGCCTAACACGCGAAAGGTCCCCGGTTCGGAAACCGGGCAGAAACAATGTCACTTTACTGCAAACTTTTAGATTCATATTTTAAACAAAAATGGAGGCCTGCCGCAGGGAGTGAGACTTGGCGCTTCAGCTTCACCATCAGTCCTCCCAAGGAATATTCAGGGTTGATTTCCTTTAGGACTGACTGGTTTCATCTCTCCTTGACCTGCATACAGGTTTTTCAGGAAGCAGGGAAGGTGGTCTGTTTTTCCCATCTCTTGAAGAATTTTCCACAGTTTGTTGTGATCCACACAGTCAAAGGCTTTAGAGTAGTGCATGAATCAGAAACAGATGGCTTTCTGGAATTCTCTGGCTTCTTCTATGATCCAGTGGATGGAAAACGGAGGAAAAGAATAGAGCCAAATTAATTGGAAAAGTATATGGAAACGGTTAAATAGAGACTACTACAAAACAGTGGAAGAAACTTCATTAGTAAAATGAGTTTACAGGGTAGATGGTGACCTGCTTTCCCCCGAGATCCCGGACGTAGGTCCTCCTGTGTGTGTACTGGAGCTCAGGAGAGGATGCACAGATTAGAAACAATCGTACATCATTTACATTCTAAGAGTGAGACCCCTCCCCTGAGTGGGCTCCAGCCAGGAACTTTTCGGTTAACGGCCGAACTCCGTAACGGATTGCGCCACAGAGACACGAGGAGAGCTTACTTCTCACTCCGACAGAAAGCAAGCATGCTTACGGAGCTAGCCGGAGCCACCTGTGTCTCTCAGAGTAGCGTTTTCCCCTCCGAGCCTCGGACAACCTGAGAGATGGAGTCCACTCAGGGTGTTCACTCCCGCGGGGAAGCCGTGCGATTCCGAGGGCAGAAGGCCCCCGAAGTGTCCCCGCCGCAGATGCCAGCGGCCAGGAGACGTCCCCAGCTTGATCCAAGGGGCCGCCCGAAGGAAGCTGATGGCTCCTGGTTTGCTCCGCCTTCATCCGACCATTTGCGCTTCTGGACATCGGTTTAGTAGATGAGGTGCGTGTGGCTTGCAGCTGGAGAGATCACGTCCAACGAGGAAACGTGAAAAGTAGCGAGAGCAGGCAAAAGCATGGATGAGACACTGAGACCTCCCCTGGGAAGCCTGTGAAGAGGCTCAGACAGATCGTGAGGGATAAAAGATAATTGTATTAAGTAGCAGAAAAAATGTGTTGTGGCTGTTCAGTCTCTCAGTCCTCTCGGACGTTTTGGCGACCCCATGGACTGCAGCACGGAAGGCTTCCCCTGTCCATCACCAACTGCCGGAGCTAGCTCAAACTCATGCCCATTGAGTCGGTGATGCCATCCCAACCATCTCATCCTCTGTCACCTTCTTCTCCCTCCTGCCTTCAATCTTTCTCACCAAGCAAAGGTCTTTTCCAATGAGTCAGCTCTTCTCATCAGGTGGCCAAAGTACTGGACTTCAGCTTCAGCATCAGTCCTTCCAGTGAATATTCAGGACTGATTTCCTTTAGGATTGACTGGTTTGATCTCCTTGAAGTCCAAGGGACTCTCAGAGTCTTCTCCAACACCACAATTCAAACGCATCCATTCTTCATGCTCAACCTTCTTTGTGTTCAGCTCTCACATCCACACTGACTACTGGAAAAACCGTAGCGTTGACTATATGGACCTTTGTTGGCAAAGTAATGTCTCTGCTTTTTAATATGCTGTCGAGGTTGGTCATAGCTTTTCTTCCAGGGAGCAAGTGTCTTTTAATTTCATGGCTGCAGTCACCATCTGCAGTGATTTTGGAGCCCTGGAAATAAAGTCTGTCACTGTTTCCATTGCTTCCCCATCTATTTGCATGAAGTGATGGACCGGATGTCATGCTCTTAGTTTTTTTGAATGCTGAGTGTTAAGCCAGCTTTTTCATTCTCCTCTTTCACCTTCATCAAGAGGCTCTTTAGTTCCTCTTTGCTTTTTGCCAAAGGGTGGTGTCATCTGCATGTCTGAGTTCTTGATATTTCCCTGCAGTCTTGATTCCAGCTTGTGCTTCATCCAGCCTGGCATTTCGCATGATGTATTCTGCATAAAGTTAAATAAGCAGGGTGACAATATACAGCCTTGACGTACTCTTTCCGATTTCGAACCAGTCCATTGATCCATGTCTGGTTCTAACTGTTGCTTCTTGAGACTCCATCCAGGTTTCTCTGGAGACAGTTAAGGAGGTCTGGTATTCCCATCTCTTGAAGAATTTTCCAGTTTGTTGTGATCCACACCAGTCAGAGCCTTAGTGTTAGTCAATGAAAGCAGAAATAGAGTTTTTTCTGGAATTGTCTTGTTTTCTATGATCCAAAAGATGTTTGGCAATTTGCAGTCTGGTCCTCCTGCTTTTCCAAATCCAGCTTGAACATCTGGACGTTCTCGGTTCACATACTGTTGAAGCTAGCTTGGAGAATTTGAGCATTACACTGCTAGCATGAGAAATTAGTGCAACTGTGCAGTGGTTTGAACGTTCTTTGGCACTGCCTTTCTTTGGGATTGGAATGAAAACTGACCTTTTCCAGTCCTGTGGCCACTGCTGAGTTTTCCAATTTGCTGGCAAACGAGGGCAGCAATTAAACAGCATCATCTTTTAGGACTGAAATAGCTCAGCTGGAATTCTACACCTCCACTAGCTTGTTTGCAGTGATGCTTCGCAAGTCTTATGTTGACTTCGCACTCTAAGATTCTGGCTCTAGCTGAGTGATCCCCATCCTGGTGATCTGTGTCATGAAGATCTTTTTTGGATAGTTCTTCTGTGTATTCTTGCCACTTCTTCTTAATATCTCTTGCTTCTGTTTCTGTCCTTTATTGTGCCCATCTTTGCATGAAATGTTCCCTTTGCTATCTCTGATTTTCTTGAAGAGATCTCTAGTCTTTCCGTTTTAATTGTTTTGCTCTATTCTTTGCACTGTTCACATTGGGAAGGCTTTCTTATCTCTCTTGCTATTCTGGAACTCTGCATTCGTTTGGGTATATCTTTCCTTTTCTCTGCCTTTTGCTTCTCTTCTTTTCTCAGCTATTTATAAGGCCTCTTCAGACAACCATTATGAGCATTTTTCTTTCTTTTTCTTGGAGATGGTTTTGATCAAGGCCTTCTGTACAATGTTGCAAACCTCCATCAATAGTTCTCCAGGCACTCTGTCCATCAGATCTAATCCCTTGAATCTGTCACTTCCACTGTATAATCAGTCATAAGGGATTTGATTTAGGTCATACCTGAATGGCCTAGTGGCTTTCCCTACTTTCTTCAATTTAAGTCTGACTTTGGCAATAGAGCTTCTCCATCTTCGGGCTGCAAAGAATAGAACCAGTGTGATTTTGGTATTGACCATCTAGTGATGTCCATGTATAGAATCGTCTCTTGTGTTGTTTGAAGAGAGTGTTTATGACTGGCGCGTTCTCTTGGCAAAACTCGGAGGGAGAATCAGAGAAGAGCATGAAAGAGAGAAAAGCTCGAACTTCTGTTGGTGTCCACAAATAAAACAGCAAAAACCGTGTGAGTATATTTATGTGGGACAGTTACCTTATGCCACGTCGTGTGTTGGAACTGTAGAGTGTAAGTGCTGTGTTGTGGCAGCAGCAACCTTGGTTCAGAATCCAGGCTAAGGCAAGGCAGTGTCTATAGCCTGTCTTGCCATTTGCCTTTTTTCTTTTATTTAGTTTGACGTATAGTTGATTTTCAATGTTGTGTTTGTTTCAGGTGTACGACAAAGTGATTCAGGTATACACACATATACATCTAGTTTTGGTTCAGATTATTTTTCCTTTCAGATTATTACAAAATGTCGAGTATAGGTCCCTGGCTATACCCTAGGTGCTTGTTGGTTATCTGCTTTCTGCACAGTAGTAGTGTGTATATGTTAATCCCACACTTCTAATTTATCCCTCCCCCTTTCCCCTTTAGTAACCATAATGTTGTTTTCTATGTCGGTGGGTTTATTTCTGTTTTGTACATATGTTCATTTGTATCAGTTTTAGTTTTGTGTTTTAGATTTCTCATATAAGCGATGTCATATGATGTTTGTTTTTCTCTGCCTGGCTTACTTCACTAGGATGACCATCTCTTGGTCCATTCATGTTGCTGTAATTGGCATCCCTTCATTCTTATTTATTTATTTATTTTTTTGGTTGAGTAATATTCTATCCCCCTAGCAGGGGTGGGAGAGCAGAATTTGCCACCGGCCCGGGAGCAAAATGCAGCAAGAAGAGGAGTAAATCCACAGCGCACAAACCTGCCAGCCAAAGCAAAACCTAGAACAACTGCTTGTCTCACTGTTGAGCAGGACACACCCCCAAAGTTTAAAGATTGCCCTTCACAGAGCCTTGTCTATAGTTTACACTAACAAAATAACACGGTCATTGTTTGTTGTTGTTTTCTGGTAAAGATATTTCTAATATCAGTGAGGTTTTTCTTACACTAAAGGAGAAGACATATTTAAGAGGTTTACAATAAAATGCAAACTAGTCATCATGGTCTAGACCAGCTCCTTTCCATCCACCATCCACTGATTTTTACAGAAACAGTAAGTCGTTGAACTATAGGCACAGTTTGTTGAATTTTTGCACATGTAATCGGCACCCAGATCAAGGTGTAGAAAATTTTCCCCCACCCTTGAAATGTCACTTGAGCCACTTTCTAGGCAATTCCTACACTAGATCGCTTATTTTATTACCATTCTGAGGTCCACCGCAATAGTGTACTGCTGCCTGCTGCTCTTGAAATTCAAATGAAGGAAGCTACATTTTTGGAACTGACTTTGCTTTCATGCAACATTTTGTTCATTAAACAAACATATTCATAGTGTTATGCTTATTTCATTACTTTTGGTATTATTGGAGTAATTTATTAGGGTTTTTTTTGTGTGTTAACTGGTGTTCTTGGTGAATATTCCATACCAAATTGTTTGTATAGTGTGCATTCATAGAAGTACTACAATAGCTGGGTCATGACGTAGGTACAAGATTAACTTTTATTAGAAACTGCCAACAGTCTTCTAGAATGATTTTGAACTGACTACTACAGGTGCAATTGCTCCACATTTGTCGGCATTTAGTGTACGAATTTTTTAAAAAGCAGTCATGCTGGAGGCTGTGTAATGATATCTCCTTATAAGTATGACATTTATTTCCCGAATGAGTAAATATGTCAAGAGTATTTTCTTATAGCCTTTGGTTGTTAAAATATTACCTTTGTGATCCCTGGCTTAGGCTTCACAGGAAAAGGGAACCAGGTGCTGTGGTCCTTCGCTGAGGTGTAGATGGATTTTCCTAAGTGTCTCTCAGAGACAGAGACCCAGGCTCAGGGTATTCCCAGTGTCGACAGGTTTAGATCCGATGACTGGCCCAGCAATAGTGGCTATGCCAGCCTCCCAGGCTTTTACCGTCTCCACCCACTTTCAGTTGAGCAAGTGCAGAACATGTTTTAAAATATTCTCTTTCAACCTATTCATTCACATTCGTTTCCCTGAGTACTCTGAACAGCCAATTTATCTCACTACCAATAAAGGGAAAACTGTTATCAGCAGCATAAGCAGATGGTTCATGTAAAAAATCAGCATCAGAATACCAATAGGATGGTGATCCAGGGAAATGCCCTGACTCTCCAGCTGCTGCTGTTTGGAATCCCCGTTTGTCTCTACCAGGTAGTGGGCGGGCACCCATTCCCTTGGAAGCTCGCTCAGAAGACCTGTTAGGACAAATGTTATGTCCACTGTAGGGCAAGAGGTGAGCAAGGAGCGGGGCTGGTGGATGGGGGCCAAGGGTGTGGACGAAGCCTGCAGAGGCGCGGTAGCTGAGGCAGCAACAGTGGCTGTGCGTGTATGTGGTTCCGGAAGAGCTGATGAAAGGCAGTGAGTCCGGGGGTGAGAGTGTGTGCTCTGCCTGTGTGGGGAGGGGCGGAGATTGGGAGATCTTTGCTAGAATTACTTGGCAGGGAGTGATTTGGTAAAGGTGGGAGAGGGAAAGAGGGGGACCCCTGAGTGAAAGATGGTGGCCCGAGGGGTCCATGCTTATAGTTAGCTGGCAGCAAAGATACGGTGATCTTGAAGGTGCTTTCTCCAATGGAAACGTCTTGTCCGTTGTCTCCCGGAGTTCTGACCTCTGTGATTTCCCTGCTAGGGTGAAACTGACTTCAGAATTTCTGGCTTGATAATCCTATATAGTAAAAATGTCTATATTCATTCAGGTGAA
>NW_017215737.1:0-13687 GCF_001704415.2 Capra hircus
AGTGCGGTGCATGAAGCCCTGAGGATTCCTCTCCAAGGTGCTGACATGGATGCTTGGAAGTACTTCTCTGGATTCTTCCCAGGGGAGTCAGTCCTCGTCTCGAGTTGGGGTCATTCACGTGCGCTTTTCTCCCGAACTGTAGCAGCAGTGTCGCGCTTTACCTTCCGTGGATCAAGGGATCTGTGGCTTTCCCTTGAGGCTTTCCCACGAGGCTTTCCCACGAGGCTTTCCCACAGGGCTGTCCCACGTGCCACCGTGGTGTGCGTGGATCCTCGGCTTGAAAGTCGAGGCAGTGCAGGGAAAACAGGTTTCCCTGGAATGGACTGAGACATCAGGGCGACTCTGGGAATGGTGGCACGATCCTGGAGTTCCTCGCGACTTTCCTGTGGAGAGCGCCTCCTCTTGAGATGCGACGGGAACACCCGGATTTCTTTCCCGACCAGGCAGGGAAAGGATCCCTCTCTCGAGCTAGGTGGCGGAAAAGGGGCTCCTCTGGATGTGGGCGGAACTCTCGTGCTTCCTCTCGAGTGGAGACGGGTATGTCGGGGAACTTCTTGAGTTGCAGCAAGGGTGTGAAGGACCCTTTGGAAGTTCCAGATGTTAGATGTGATTAGCCTCGAGATGCCTGAGGGGAAATGGGCCTCATCTGGCCTGGAGGGGAGAACCTCCTGGATTTTCTCGAGTTTCGGCAGGTGCTATCGACTTACGACCGGGACCTCAGGGACTCGCTCTGGTGGCGTCACGAAAGGCCAGTCCCCATGCGAGTGGCTCGGGGGCGTCTCGGGGATTCCTCTGACGTTGATGCCGGGGGCCTAAGAACTTATGTGGAGATAGTGCCGGGAACTGAGGATTCCTCTCCAGTGCTGACATGAATCTTGGGGTACTTCTGTAGTCTCCCCAGGGGAGTCAGTCCTCGTCTCGAGTGGGGGCATGCAAGTGCGCTTTCCTCCCGAGCTTTAGCAGCAGTGTCACGCTTCCCTTCGCGTGGATCAAGGGATCTGTGGCTTTCCCTCGAGGCTTTCCCAGGAGGCTTTCCCATGAGGCTTTCCCACAGGGCTGTCCCACGTGCCACCGTGGTGTGCGTGGATCCTCGGCTTGAAAGTCGAGGCAGTGCAGGGAAAACAGGTTTCCCTGGAATGGACTGAGACATCAGGGCGACTCTGGAATGGTGGCACGATCCTGGAGTTCCTCTCGCCTTTGCTGTGGAGAGCGCCTCCTCTTGAGATGCGACGGGAACACCCGGATTTCTTTCCCGACCAGGCAGGGAAAGGATCCCTCCTCTCGAGCTAGGTGGCGGAAAAGGGGCTCCTCTGGATGTGGGCGGAACTCTCGTGCTTCCTCTCGAGTGGAGATGGGTATGTCGGGGAACTTCTTGAGTTGCAGCAAGGGTGTGAAGGACCCTTTGGAAGTTCCAGATGTTAGATGTGATTAGCCTCGAGACGCCTGAGGGGAAATGGGCCTCATCTGGCCTGGAGGGGAGAACCTCCTGGATTTTCTCGAGTTTCGGCAGGTGCTATCGACTTACGACCGGGACCTCAGGGACTCGCTCTGGTGGCGTCACGAAAGGCCAGTCCCCATGCGAGTGGCTCGGGGGCGTCTCGGGATTCCTCTGACGTTGATGCCGGGGCCTAAGACCTTATGTGGAGATAGTGCCGGGAACTGAGGATTCCTCTCCAGTGCTGACATGAATCTTGGGGTACTTCTGTAGTCTCCCCAGGGGAGTCAGTCCTCGTCTCGAGTGGGGGCATGCACGTGCGCTTTCCTCCCGAGCTTTAGCAGCAGTGTCACGCTTCCCTTCGCGTGGATCAAGGGATCTGTGGCTTTCCCTCGAGGCTTTCCCAGGAGGCTTTCCCATGAGGCTTTCCCACAGGGCTGTCCCACGTGCCACCGTGGTGTGAGTCGATCCTCGGCTTGAAAGTTGAGGCCGTGCAGGGAAAAAAGTTTTCCTGGAATGGACTGAGACATCTGGGGGACTCTGGGAATGGTGGCACGACCCTGGAGTTCCTCTCGCCTTTCCTGTGGAGAGCACCTCCTCTTTAGATGCGACGGAACACTGGGAATTCTATCCCGACCACGCAGGGGAAGGATCCCTCCTCTCGAGCTAGGAGGCGGAAACGGGGCTCCTCTGGATGTGGGCGGGTGTCTCGTGCTTCCTCTCGATTGGAGACGAGTATGTCGGGGAACTTCTTGAGTTGCAGCAAGGGTGTGAAGGACCCTTTGGAAGTTCCAGATGTTAGGTGAGATTAACCACGAGAAGCCTCAGCGGTAATGGGCCTCATCTGGCCTGGAGGGGAGAACCTCCTGGATTTTCTCGAGTTGCGGCAGGTGCTCTCGACTTATGACCGGGACCTCAGGGACCCGCTCTGGTGGCCTCAGGAAAGGCCAGTCCCCATGCGAGTTGCTCGGGGGCCTCTCGGGATTCCTCTTCCGTCGATGCCGGTCCTAAGACCTTGTGTGGAGTCGGTGCCGGAACCTGACGTTTCCTATCCAGTGACGACATGGATCTCTGGGTACTTCTGAAGTCTCCCCAGGGGAGTCAGTCCTCGTCTCGAGTGGGGGCATGCACGTGTGCCTTCCTCCCGAGCTGTAGCAGCAGTGTCATGCTTTCCATGGAGTGGATCAAGGAATCTGTGGCTTTTCCTCAAGGCTTTCCCACGAGGATATCCAACGAGGCTTTCCCACAGGGCTGTCCCACGTGCCACCGTCGTGTGAGTCGATCCTCGGCTTGAAAGACGAGGCAGTGCAGGGAAAACAGGTTTCCCTGGAATGGACTGAGACATCTGGGGGACTCTGGGAATGGTGGCACGACCCTGGAGATCCTCTCGCCTTTCCTGTGGAGAGCGCCTCTTCTAGAGATGTGATGGGAACGCCGGAATTTTTCCCCGACCACGAAGGGAAAGGATCCCTCCTCTGGAGCTAGGAGGCGGAAACGGGGCTCCTCTGGATGTGGGGGGAACTCTCGTGCTTCCTCTCGAGTGGAGACGGGTATGTTGGGGAACTTCTTGAGTTACAGCAAGGGTGTGAAGGACCCTTTGGAAGTTCCAGAGTTTAGGTGTGATTAGACTCGAGACGCCTAAGTGTAATTGGGCCTCATCTCACCTGGAGGGGAGAACCTCCTGGATTTTCTCGAGTTGCGACAGGTGCTCTCGACTTACGAAGGGGACCTCAGGGACCCGCTCTGGTGGCCTCAGGAAAGGCCAGTCCCCATGCGAGTTGCTCAGGGGCCTCCCGGAATTCCTCTCCCGTCGATGCCGGTGCGTAAGATTTTGTGTGGAGTCGGTGCCACAACCTGAGGATTCCTCTCCATTGCTGACATGGATCTTGGGTACTTCTTGAGTATCCCCAGGGGAGTCAGAGCTCGTCTCGAGTGGGGGCATGCACGTGTGCCTTCCTCGCGAGCTGTAGCAGCAGTGTCATGCTTTCCATGGAGTGGATCAAGGGATCTGTGGCTTTCCCACGAGGCTTTCCCACGAGGCTTTCCCACGAGGCTTTCCCACAGGGATGTCCCACGTGCCACGGTGTTGTGAGTCGATCCTCGGCTTGAAAGTCGAGGCAGTGCAGGGAAAACAGGTTTCCCTGGAATGGACTGAGACATCTGGGGGACTCTGGGAATGGTGGCACGACCCTGGAGTTCCTCTCGCCTTTCCTGTGGAGAGCGCCTCCTCTTGAGATGTGACGGGAACGCCGGAATTTTTCCCCGACCACGAAGGGAAAGGATCCCTCCTCTGGAGCTAGGAGGCGGAAACGGGGCTCCTCTGGATGTGGGGGGAACTCTCGTGCTTCCCCTCGAGTGGAGACGGGTATGTCGGGGAACTTGTTGAGTTGCAGCAAGGGTGTGAAGGACCCTTTGGGAGTCCCAGAGGTTAGGTGTTAGCCTCGAGACGCCTCAGCGGAAATGGGCCTCATCTCGCCTGGAGGGGAGAACCTCCTGGATTTTCTCGAGTTGTGGCAGGTGCTCTCGACTTCTGACGGGGACCTCAGGGACCTGCTCCGGTGGCCTCTGGAAAGGCCAGTCCCCATGCGAGTTGCTCGGGGGCCTCTCGGGATTCCTCTCCCGCTGATGCAGGGGCCTAAGACCTGGCGTGGATTCGGTGCCGGAACGTGAGCTTTCCTCTCCAGTGCTGACATGGATCATGGGGTACTTCTGGAGTCTCCCCAGGGGAGTCAGTCCTCGTCTCGAGTGGGGGCATGCACGTGGACTTTCCTCTCGAGCCTTAGCAGCAGTGTCACGCTTCCCTTCGCTTGGATCAAGGGATCTGTGGCTTTCCCTCGACACTTTCCCACGAGGCTTTCCCACGAGGCTTTCCCACAGGGCTGTACCTCGAGCCACCGTGGTGTGAGTCGATCCTTGGCATGAAGGTCGAGGCAGTGCAGGGAAAACAGGTTTCCCTGGAATGGACTGAGACATCTGGGGGACTCTGGGAATGGTGGCACGACCCTGGAGTTCCTCTCGCCTTTCCTGTGGAGAGCGCCTCCTCTTGAGATGCGACAGGAACGCTGGGAATTCTTTCCCCACCAAGCACGGAAAGGATCCCTCCTCTCGAGCTAGGAGGCGGAAACTGGGCTCCTCTGGATGTGGGCAGAACTCTCGTGCTTCCTCTCGAGTGGAGACGGGTATGTCGGGGAACTTCTTGAGTTGCAGCAAGGGTGTGAAGGACCCTTTGGAAGTTCCAGATATTAGGTGTGATTTGCCTCGATTCGCCTCAGCGGAAATGGGCCTCATCTCGCCTCTAGGGGAGAACCTCCTGAATTTTCTCGAGTTGCGGCTGGTGCTCACGAATTACGTCGGGGACCTCAGGGACATGCTCTGGTTCCCTCAGGAATGGCTAGTCCCTTGCGAGCTGCTCGGGGGCCTCTCGGGATTCCTCTCCAGTCGATGCCGGGGCCTAAGACCTTGTGTGGAGTCGGTGCCAGAAACTGAGCATTCTTCTTCAGTGATGACATGGATCTTGGGGTACTTCTGCAGTCTCCACAAGGGAGTCAGTCCTCGTCTCAAGTGGGGGCATGCACGTGCGCTTTCCTCCCGAGTTTTGGCAGCAGTGTGGCGCTTCCATTCGCGTGGATCAAGGGATCTGTGGCTTTCCATCGAGGCTTTCCCAGGAGGCATTCCCAGGAGGCTTTCCCACGAGGCTTTCCCACAGGGCTGTCCCACGTGCCACCGTGGTGTGAGTCGATCCTCGGCTTGAAAGTCGAGGCAGTGCAGGGAAAACAGGTTTCCCTGGAATGGACTGAGACATCTGGGGGACTCTGGGAATGGTTTCACGACCCTGGACTCGTGGGAAAGACTTGTGGGAAAGCCTCGTGGGAAAGCCTTGTGGGAAAGCCTCGTGGGAAAGCCACAGATCCCTTGATCCACGCGAAGGAAAGCGTGACACTGCTGTTACAGCTCGGGAGGAAAGAGCACGTGCATGCCCCCACTCGAGACGAGGACTGACTCCCCTGGGGAGACTCCAGAAGTACCCCAAGTTCCATGTCAGCACTGGAGAGTAATCCTCAGGTTCCGGCACCGAATCCACACAAGCTCTTAATCCACAGCATCTACAGGAGAGGAATCCCGAGATGCCCCCGAGCAACTCGCATGGGGACTGCCCTTTCCTGAGGCCACCAGAGCGAGTCCATGAGGTCCACGTCGTAAGTCAAGAGCACATGCCGCAACGCGAGAAAATCCAGGAGGTTCTCCCCTGCAGGCGAGATGAGGCCCATTCGTGCTGAGGCGTCTCGAGGCTAATCAGAGCTAACCTCTGGAACATCCAAAGGGTCCTTCACACCCTTGCTGCAACCCAAGAAGTTCCCCTGCATGCCCGTCTCCACTCGAGAGGAAGCACGCGAGTCCCGCCCACATCGCGAGGAGCCGCGTTTTCGCATCCTAGCTCGAGAGGAGGGATCCTTTCCCTGCGTGTTCGGGAAAGAATTCCCGGCGTTCCCGTCGCATCTCAACAGGAGGCCCTCTCCACAGGAAAGACGAGAGGAACTCCAGGGTCGTGCCACCATTCCCAGAGTCCCCCAGATGTCTCAGTCCATTCCAGGGAAACCTGTTTTCCCTGCACTGCCTCGACTAAAAGCCGAGGATCCACTCACACCACGGTGGCACGTGGGACAGCCCTGTGGGAAAGCCTCCTGAAAAGCCTCGTGGGAAAGCCTCGAGGGAAAGCCACAGATCCCTTGATCCACGCGAAGGGAAGCGGGACACTGCTCCTAAAGCTCGGGAGGAAAGCACACGTGCATGCCCCCATTCAAGACGAGAACTGACTCCCCTGGGGAGACTCCAGAAGTTCCCCAAGATCCATGTCAGCACTGGAGAGGAATCATCAGGTTTCAGGACCGACTCCACACAAGGTCTTAGTCCACAGCATCGACAGGAGAGGAATCCCGAGAGGCCCCCGAGCAACTCGCATGGGGCCTGGCCTTTCCTGAGGCCACCAGAGCGGGTCCCTGAGGTCCCGGTCGTAAGTCAAGAGCACCTGCCGCAACTCGAGAAAATCCAGGAGGTTCTCCCCTCCAGGCGAGATGAGGCCCATTTCCGTGGAGGTGTCTCGAGCCTAATCACACCTAACCTCTGGAACTTCCAACGGGGTCCTTCACACCCTTGCTGCAACTCAAGAAATTCCCGACATATCCGTCTCCACTCGAGAGGAAGCACGAGAGTCCCACCCCATCCAGAGGAGCCCCGATTCTGCCTCCTACCTCGAGAGGAGGGATCCTTTCCCTGCGTGGTCCGGAAAGAATTCCCGGCGTTCCCGTCGCATCTCAAGAGGAGGCGTTCTCCACAGGAAAGGCGAGAGTATCTTCAGGGTCGTGTCACCATTCCCAGAGCCCAAAGATGTCTCAGTCCATTCCAGGAAATCATGTTTTCCCTGCATTGCCTCGACTTTCAAGCCGATGATCGACTCACACCACGGTGGCACGTGGGACAGCCCTGTGGGTAAGCCTCGTGGGAAAGCCTCGAGGGAAAGCCACAGATCCCTTGATCCACCCGAAGTAAAGCGTGACACGGCTGCTACAGCTCGGGAGGAAAGCGCAGGTGCATGCCCCCACTCTAGACGAGGACTGACTCCCCTGGGGAGACCCCAGAAGAACCCCAAGATCTATGTCAGCACTGGAGAGGAATCCTAAGTTCCCGGCCCCGAATCCACACAAGGTCTTGGCCCCGGCATCGACGGGAGAGGAATCCCGAGAGGCCCCGAGCAACTCGCATGGGGACTGGCCTTTCCTGAGGCCACCAGAGCGAGTCGCTGAGCTCCCGTCGTAAGTCGAAGGCACCTGCTGCAACTCGAGAAAATCCAGGAGGTTCTCCCCTCTAGGCGAGATGAGGCCAATTTCCGCTGAGGCGTCTCACGGCTTATTACAGCTAACATCTCGAACTTCAAAAGGGTCCTTCACTCCCTTGCTGCAACTCAAGAAGTTCCCCAACATTCCCGTATCCCACTCGAGAGGAAGCACGAGAGTCCCGCCCACATCCAGAGGAGCCCCGTTTCCGCCTCCTAGCTCGAGAGGTGGGATCCTTTCACTGCGTGGTCTGGAAAGATTTCCCGGCGTTACCGTCGCATCTCAAGAGGAGGCGCTCTCCACAAGAAAGGCGAGAGGAACTCCAGGGTCGTGCCACCATTCCCAGAGTCCCCCAGATGTCTCAGTCCATTCCAGGGCAACCTGTTTCTCCTGCACTGCCTCGACCTTCAAGATGAGGATCGACTCACACCACGGTGGCACGTGGGACAACCCTGTGGGAAAGCCTCGTGAAAAGCCTCGTGGGAAAGCCTCGAGGGAAAGCCACAGATCCCTTGATCCACGCGAAGGGAAGAGTGACACTGCTGCTACAGCTCAGGAGGAAACGCACCTGTATGCCCCCACTCGAGACGTGGACTGACTCACCTGGGGAGACTCCAGAAGTACCCCAAGATCCATGACAGCACTGGAGAGGAATCCTCAGGTTCTGGTACTGACTCCACATAAGGTGTTAGTCCCCGGCATCGAAGGGAGAGGAATCCCGAGAGGCCCCCGAGCAACTCGCATGGGGACTGGCCTTTCCTGAGGCCACCAGAGCGGGTCCCCCATCGTAAGTCGAGAGCACTTCCACAACTCGAGAAAATCCAGGAGATAGGCCGTCCATGCGAGATGAGGCCCATTTCCACTGAGGCGTCCGAGGCTAATCACAACTAACCTGTGGAACTTCCAAAGGGTCCTTCACACCCTTGCTGCAACTCAAGAAGTTCCCGATATACCCGTCTCCGCTCGAGAGGAAGCACGAGAGTCCCGCCCATATCCAGAGGAGCCCCGATTCCGCCTCCTAGCTCGAGAGGAGGGATCCTTTCCCTGCGTGGTTTGGAAAGAATTCCCGGCGTTCCCGTCGCATCTCAAGAGGAGGCGATCTCCACAGGAAAGGCAAGAAGAACTCCAGGGTCCTGCCACCATTCCCAGAGTCCCCCAGATGTCTCAGTCCATTCCAGGGAAACCTGTTTTCCCTGCACTGCCCTGACTTTCAAGCCGAGGATCAACTCACACCACGGTGGCACGTGGGACAGCCCTGTGGGAAAGCCTCGTGGGAAAGCTTCGTGGGAAAGCTCGAGGGAAAGACACAGATCCCTTGATCCACGCGAAGGGAAGCGTGACACTGCTACTACAGCTCGGGAGGAAAGCGCCCGAGCATGCCCTCAGTCGAGACGAGGTCTGACTCCCCTGGGGAGACTCCAGAAGTACCCCAAGATTCATGTCGGCACTGGAGAGGAATGCTCAGGTTCCGGCACTGACTCCACACAAGGTCTTAGGACCCAGCTTCAACGGGAGAGGAATCCCGAGAGGCCCGTGAGCAACTCGCATGGGGACTGGCCTTTCCTGAGGCCACCAGAGGCGGGTCCCTGAGATCCCCGTCGTAAGTCGAGAGCACATGCCGCAACTCGAGAAAATCTAGGAGGTTCTCCCCTCCAGGCGAGATGAGGCCCATTTTCCGCTGAGGCGTCTCGAGGCTAATCACATCTAACATCTGGAACTTCCAAAGGGTCCTTCACACCCTTGCTGCAACTCAAGAAGTTCCCCGACATACTCGTCTCCACTCCAGAGGAAGGACGAGAGTCCCGCCCACATCCAGAGGAGCCCCGTTTCCGCCCCTACCTCGAGGGGAGGGATCCTTTCCCTGCGTGGTCGGGAAAGAATTCCCGGCATTCCCGTCGCATCTCAAGTGGATGCGCTCTCCACTGGAAAGGCGAGAGGAACTCCAGGGTCGTGCCACCATTCCCTGAGTCCCCCAGATGTCTCAGTCCATTCCAGGGAAACCTGTTTTCTCTGCACTGTCTCGACTTTCAAGCCGAGGATCGACTCACACCACGGTGGCACGTGGGACAGCCTTGTGGGAAAGCCTCGTGAAAAAGCCTTCAGGGAAAGCCTCGAGGGAAAGCCACAGATCCCTTTATCCCCTCGATGGGAAGCATGACACTGCTGCTACAGCTCGGGAGGAAAGCACACGTGCATGCCACGACTCGAGACGAGGACTGACTCCCCTGGGGAGACTCCAGAAGTACCCCAAGATCCATGTCAGCACTGGAGAGGAATGCTCAGGTTCCGGCACCGGCTCCACACATGGTCTTAGTCCCCGGCATCGACGGGAGAGGAATCCGAGTGGCCCCCGTGCAACTCGCATGGGGACTTGCCTTTACTGAGGCCACGAGAGCGGGTCCCTGAGGTCCCCGTCGTAAGTCGAGAGCACCTGCCGCAACTCGAGAAAATCCAGGAGGTTCTCCCCTGCAGGCGAGATGAGGCCCATTTCCCGCTAAGGCGTCTCGAGGCTAATGACACCTAACCTCTGGAACTTCCAAAGGGTCCTTCACACCCTTGCTGCAACTCAAGAAGTTCACCGACATACCCGACTCCACTCGAGAGGAAGCACCATAGTTCCGCCATATCCAGAGGTGCCCCGTTTCCGCCTCATAGCTCGAGAGGAGGGATCCTGTCCCTGCGTGGTAGGGAAAAAAATTCCCGGTATTCCCGTCACATCCAAGAAGAGGTGCTCTCCGCAGGAAAGGCGAGAGGAACTCCAGGGTCGTGCCACCATTCCCAGAGTCCCCAGATGTCTCAGTCCATTCCAGGGAAACGTGTTTTCCCTCCACAGCCTCGACTTTCAAGCTGAGGATCGACTCACACCACGGTGGCAAGAGGGACAGCCCTGTGGGAAAGCCTCGTGGAAAAGCCTCGTGGGAAAGCCTCGAGGGAAAGCCACAGATCCTTGATCCACGCGAAGGGAAGTGCGACACTGCTGCTACAGCTCGGGAGGAAGCGCACGTGCATGCCCCCACTCGAGACGAGGACTGACTCCCCTGGAGAGACTCCAGAAGTACCCAAGATCCATGTCAGCACTGGAGAGGAATCCTCAGGTTCCGGCACCGACTCTACACAAGATCTTAGGCCCGGACATCGATGGGAGAGGAATCCTGAGTGTCCCCGAGCAACTCGCATGGGGACTGGCCTTTCATGAGGCCACCAGAGCGGGTCCCTGAAGTCGCCGTCATAAGTCGACAGCACCTACCGCATCTCGAGAATATCCAGGAGGTTCTCCCCTCCAGGCGAGATGAGACCCATTTGTGCTGAGGCGTCTCGAGGCTAATCAGACCTAAACCTCTGGAACTTCCAAAGGGTCCTTCACAACCTTTCTGCAACTCAAGAAGTTGCCCGACATACCCGTCTCCACTCGAGTGGAAGCACGAGAGTCCCGCCCACATCCAGAGGAGCCCCGTTTCCGCCTCCTAGCTCGAGAGGAGGATCATTTCCTGCGTGTTCGGCAAAGAATTCCCGGAGTTCTAGTCGCATCTCAAGAGGAGGCGCTCCCACAGGAAAGGCGAGAGGAAAACCAGGGTCGTGCCACATTCCAGAGTCCCCAGATGTCTCAGTCCATTCCAGGGAAACCTGTTTTCCCTGCACTGCCTGGACTTTCAAGCCGAGGATCGACTCACACCACGGTGTCACGTGGGACAGCCCTGAGGGAAAGCTTCGTGGGAAAGCTTCGTGGGAAAGCCTCGAGGGAAAGACACAGATCCCTTGATCCACGCGAAGGGAAGCGTGACACTGCTGCTACAGCTCGGGAGGAAAGCGCCGAGCATGCCCTCAGTCGAGACGAGGTCTGACTCCCCTGGGGAGACTCCAGAAGTACCCAAGATCCATGTCGGCACTGGAGAGGAATCCTCAGGTTCCGGCACTGACTCCAGCAAGGTCTTAGGACCCAGCTTCAACGGGAGAGGAATCCCGAGAGGCCCGCGAGCAACTCGCATGGGGACTGGCCTTTCCTGAGGCCACCAGAGCGGGTCCCTGAGATCCCCGTCGTAAGTCGAGAGCACATGCCGCAACTCGAGAAAATCTAGGAGTTCTCCCCTCCAGGCGAGATGAGGCCCATTTCCGCTGAGGCGTCTCGAGGCTAATCACATCTAACATCTGGAACTTCCAAAGGGTCCTTTCACACCCTTGCTGCAACTCAAGAAGTTCCCCGACATACTCGTCTCCACTCCAGAGGAAGGACGAGAGTCCCGCCCACATCCAGAGGAGCCCCGTTTCGCGCCCCCTAGCTCGAGAGGAGGGATCCTTTCCCTACGTGGTCGGGAAAGAATTCCCGGCATTCCCGTCGCATCTCAAGTGGATGCGCTCTCCACTGGAAAGGCGAGAGGAACTCCAGGGTCGTGCCACCATTCCCAGACTCCCCCAGATGTCTCAGTCCATTCCAGGGAAACGTTTTTTCCCTGCACTGCCTCGACTTTCAAGCCGAGGATCGACTCACACCACGGTGGGACGTGGGACATCCATGTGGAAAAGCCTCGTGGGAAAGCCTCGAGGGAAAGCCACAGATCCCTTGATCCACGCGAAGGGAAGCGCGACACTGCTGCTACAGCTCCGGAGGAAAGCACACGTGCATGCCCCGAATCGAGACGAGGACTGACTCCCCTGGGGAGACTCCAGAAGTACCCCAAGATCCATGGCAGCAATTGAGAGGAATCCTCAGGTTCCGACACCGACTCCACACAAGATATTAGGCCCCGGCATTGAAGGGAGGAATCCCGAAAGGCCTACGAGCAATTCGCATGGGGACTGGCCTTTCCTGAGTCTACCAGAGCGGGTCCTTGAGGTCCCCGTCGTAAGTCGAGAGCACCTGCCGCAACTCGAGAAACTCCAGGAGGTTCTCCCCTCCAGGCGAGATGAGGCCCTTTTCCCCTGATGCGTCTCGAGTCTAATCACACTAACCTCTGGAACTTCCAAAGGGTCCTTCACACCCTTGCTGCAATTCAAGAGGTTCCCTGATATACCCGTCTCCACTAGAGAGGAAGCAGGAGAGTCCCACCCACATCCAGAGGAGCCACTTTTCCGCCTCCTAGCTCGAGAGGAGGGATCCTTTCCCTGTGTGGTTGGGGAAAGAATTCCCGGCGTTCCCGTCGCATCTCAAGAGGAGGCGCTCTCCACAGTAATGGCGAGAGGAACTCCAGGGTCGTGCCACCATTCCAGAGTCCCCCAGATGTCTTAGTTCATTCCAGGGAAACCTGCTTTCCCTGGCACTGCCTTGACTTTCAAGCCGAGGATAGACTCACACCACGTTGGCACGTGGGACAGCCCTGTGTGACAGCCTCGTGGGAAATGCTCGTGGGAAAGCCTCGAGGGAAAGCCCCTGATCCCTTGATCCACGCGAAGTAAAGTGTGACACTGCTGCTCCAGCTCGGGAGGAAAGCGAACATGCATGCCCCCACTAGAGACGAGCACTGACTCCCCTGGGGAGACTCCAGAAGTACCCCAAGATCCATGTCAGCACTGGAGAGGAATGCTCAGGTTCCGGCACCGACTCCACACAAGATCTTATGCCCCTGCATCGAGGGGAGAGGAATCCTGATAGGCCCCCGAACAACTCTCATGGGGACTGGCCTTTCCTGAGTCCACCAGAGCGGGTCCTGAGGTCCCCGACGTAAGTCGAGAGCACCTGCCGCAACTCGAGAAAATCCAGGAGGTTCTCCCCTCCAGGCGAGATGAGGCCCATTTCCGCTCAGCCGCCTTGAGTCTAATCACACCTAACATCTGGACTTCCAAAGGGTCCTTCACACCTTCCTGCAACTCAAGAAGTTCCCTGACATACCCGTCTCCCCTCGAGAGGAAGCACGAGAGTTCTGCCCACATCCAGAGGAGCCCCGTTTCCTACTCTTGCTCGAGAGAATGATCCTGTCCCTGCGTGGTCGGGAAAGAATTCCCGGGTTCCCTTCGCATCTCAAGAGGAGGCGCTCTCCACACAGGAAAGGCAAGAGGAACTCCAGGGTCGTGCCACCATTCCAGAGTCCCCCAGATGTCTCAGTCCATTCCAGGGAAACCTGTTTTCCCTGCACTGCCTCGACTTTCAAGCCGAGGAATCGACTCACACGACTGTGGCGCGTGGGATAGTCCTGTGGGAAAGCCTCGTGGGAAAGACTCGTGGAAAAGCCTCGAGGGAAAGCCACAGATCCCTTGATCCAAGCGAAGGGAAGCGCGACACTGCTGCTACAGATCGGGAGGAAAGCGCACGTGCATCCCCCTCGAGACGAGGACTGACTCTCCTGGGGAGACTCCAGAAGTACCCCCAAGATCCATGTCAGCACTTGAGAGGAATCCTCAGGTTCGACACCAAACTCCACACAAGATCCTAGGCCCCGGCATCGACGGGAGAGGAATCCCGAGAGGCCCCCGAGCAACTCGCTTGGGG
>NW_017215738.1:0-13687 GCF_001704415.2 Capra hircus
TTAATATGATAACTGGAATTATAAACTGACAGCATTTGACCAGGACATATCAGATTTTCACGGATGTCAGATAATTTCTAGGATATCTATATTAGGAACTGAAGGAATCTTTGAACCTAGGAAAGAAAACAACAGTCTCAAAGGCCCTTGCTGAATCATCTATCAGCAAGGAATGTCTTTGCAAGGATCGCAAAAGTGAAGGGAAAAATACACCGACTGCCTCTGCAACTTCGGTCCTCTGAGCAGATCTGGAGGTCTCCCTTTGTATAAGCTAACCTGTTCCTTCCAAATAGAGGTTTGCAACACAAACAAGTGGCCGCCTATTCTTCCCGAAGGAGGCTCTCTTTCCCCACATCCTGCGAACTCCCTTTCCCAGCCTCCTGGAAAAGCGCTTCTTGCAGTTCCTTTCAGAAAATCCTATGGACGGAGAAGCCTGGTAGGCTGCAGTCCGTGGGGTCGCTGAGGGTCGGACACGACTGAGCGACTGCACTTTCATTTTCACTTTCATGCATTGGAGAAGGCAATGGCAACCCACTTACTGTTCTTGCCTGGAGAATCCCAGGGACGGGGGAGCCTAGTGGGCTACCATCTATGGCGTCGCACAGAGTTGAACACGACTGAAGCAACTTAACAGCAGCAGCAGCAGCAGTTCCTTTCTTAGGGGCAGTTATCCCTGAGATTGGGACCTGGAAAGGCAGAGCCACCTCCACACACACGTCTTTTTTGTCCCCTTTCCTCTGGAGGAGAGCTCTAGTGAGCCTAGGTCTGTCAGGAAAATTCTTGGCTTTGACGGGATCACACCCGGTGTGTGAACCTGCATACCGACCTAGGGGCCACAGGGCACCTGTTTTGCTCGAGTGGGTCCTGGAGGGGTGCAGCATAGCAAGAGCTTAAAAATCCATCCAATTTGTCTTTTTTTTTTACCTCAGAGAGAACGAGTTTGCTCCACCTCCACCCTTTGGCAGTGTGGAGGGAAGAGGGCACCACCCTCTCCCAAAGGGGACATAGGGCCTACCAGGAGAGAAAGGCCCCTTGAGGAGCTGAGCCCAGGTAGGCAGCCAGTGATGTCAAGCACACTCCCGCTGCTTGCTTCTTCATGGGCACTCCCACGATCTGCTAGGAATGTCTTTGCAAGGATCTCAAAGGGAAGGGAAGATACATGGCCCTGTCTCTGGAACTTCAGTCCTCTGAGCAGATCTGGAGGTCTTGAGTTGTATAAGCAAACCTGTTCCTTCCAAATAGAGGCTTGCAAACACACCCCGGTGGTTGCCTCTTCTTCCCGAAGAAGTCTTTCTTTCCCCACATGCTGCAACTCCCTGTCCCAACCTCCAAGAATAGCGCTTCTTGCCATTCCTTTCTTAGAGGCAGTTATCTCTGAGCCTGGGGCCGTAGGGAGTAGCCCCACACTCACAGGGAAAGGCAAAGACTCCTCCATACATCTCCTCTATCCCTTTGCTCCGGAGGAGAGCTCTAGTGAGCCTAGGTCTTTCAGGAAAATTCTTGGCTTGGACAGGATCTCACCCTGTTTGTGAACCTGCATACCCAACCAGGGGCCACAGAGCACCTGTTTCAGTAAAGTGGGCCCTGAAAGGGTGCAGCCTAGCAAGAGCTTGAAAATCCATTCAATTGCTGTTTTTGTACCTCTGACAGAGCGAGCTTGGCTCCACCTTTGGCAGTGAGGAGAAAAGAGGCATGACACCCTCCCCAAGGGGACATGGGGCCTACTTCGAGAGGAAGCTGCAACTCGAGAAAATCCAGGAGGTTCTCCCCTCCAGGCGAGATGAGGCCCATTTCCGCTGAGGCGTCTCGAGGCTAATCACAACTAACCTCTGGAACTTCGAAAGGGTCCTTCACACCCTTGCTGCAAGTCAAGAAGTTCTCCGACATACCCATCTCCACTCGAGAGGAAGGACGAGGGTCCCACCCACATCCAGCGGAGCCCCGTTTCCGCCTCGTAGCTCGAGAAGAGGGATCCTTTCCCTTCGTCGTCGGGAAAGAATTCCCGGGCTTCCCGTCGCATCTCAAGAGGAGGCACTCTCCACAGGAAAGGCGAGAGGAACTCCAGGGCCTTGCCAGCATTCCAAGAGTCCTCCAGATGTCTCCGTCCATTCCAGAAGAACCTGCTTTCCCTTCACTGCCTCGACGTTCACGCCGAGGATAGACTCACACCACCGTGACATGTGGAACAGCCCTGTTCGAAAGCCTCGTGGGAAAGCCTCGATGCAAAGCGACTGATCCCTTGAACCACATGGCGGCAAGCGTGACACTGCTGCTACAGCTTGTGAGGAAATCGCAGGTGCATGCCCCCACACGAGATGAGGACTGACTCCCCTGGTGAGACTCCAGAAGTATGGAAAGATTCATGTCAGCACTGGAGAGGCATCCTCAGGGTCTGGCCCCGACTCCACACAAGGTCTTAGGCACCGGCATCGATGGAGAGGAATCCCTATAGGCCCATGGTAACTCGCATGGGGACTGGCCTTTCCTGAGGCCACCAGAGCGAGTCCCTGAGGTCCCCGTCGTAACTCGAGAGCACCTACCACACTCGGTAAAATCCAGGAGGTTCTCCCCTCCAGGCGAGATGAGGCTCATTTCGCTGAGGTGTCTCGAGGCTAATCACACCTAACCTGTGGAACTTCCAAAGGGTCCTTCACACCCTTGCTGCAACTCAAGAAGTTCCCCGACAAACCCGTCTTCACTCGAGAGGAAGCACGGGGTCCCGCCCACATCCAGAGGAGCCCCATTTCCGCTCGTAGTTCGAAATGAGGGATCCTTTCCCTGCTTCATCGGGAAAGGATTCCGCCGTTCCGCCGCATCTCAAGAGGAGGCGCTCTCAACAGGAAAGGCGAGAGGAACTCCAGGGTCGTGCCAACATTCCAAGAGTCCCCCAGATGTCTCAGTCCATTACAGGGAACCTGTTTTCCCTGCACTGCCTCGACATTCACGCGCGAGGATTGACTCACACTACGGTGGCACGTGGGACACCCCTGTTGGAAAGCCTCGTGGGAAAGCCTCGAGGGAAAGCCACAGATCCTTTGATCCATGCGAATGAAGCGTTACACTTCTGCTACCTCTCAGAAGGAAAGCGCACGTGCATGACCCCACTCGAGCCGACGACTGACTCCCAGGGTAGACTCCAGAAGTACCCCAAGATGCATGTCAGCTCTGCAGAGGAATCCTCAGGTTCTGACACAACTCCACAAAAGGTCTTAGGCCCTGGCATCGACGGGAGAGGAATCCTGAGAGGACCCTAGCAAGTGGCATGGCGACTGGCCTTTCTTGAGGGCAACCAGAGCGGGTCCCTGAGGTCCCTGTCGTAACTCAATAGCACCTGCCACAACTCGAGAAAATCCAGGAGGTTCTCCCTTCAGGCGAGATGAGGCCATTTCCGCTGAGGCGTCTTGAGGCTAAACACACCTAAACCTCTGAACTTCCAAAGGGTCCTTCCCAAACTTGCTGCAACTCAAGAAGTTCCCCGACATACCCGTCTCCACTCGAGAGGAAGCACGAGAGTCCCGCCCACATCCAGAGGAGCCTGGTTTCCACCTCGTAGCTCTAGATGACGGATTCTTTTCCAGCTTCGTCTGGAAAGAATTCCCGGCTTTCCCGTCGCAACTCAAGAGGAGGCGCTCTCAACAGGAAAAGCGAGAGAAACCCCAGTGTCGTGCCACAATTCCAAGGGACCCCCAGATGTCAGTCCATTCCAGAGGAACTTGCTTTCCCTGCACTGCCTCTACTTTCACGCCGAGGATCCACTCACTACACCATGGAACGTGGGTCAGCCCTGTGGAAAGCCTCGTCGGAAAGCCTCGAGGGAAAGACACAGATCCCTTGATCCACGCGACGGGAAGTGTGACACTGCTGCTACAGTTCCTGAGGAGAGCTCACGTGCATGCCCCCACATGAGATGAGCACAGACTCCCCAGGGGAAACTCCAGAAGTAAGCCAAGATCCATGTCAGCACTGAAGAGGAATCCTCAGGTTCCAGCCCCGACTCCACAAAAGGTCTTAGGCCCGACATCGACCGGAGAGGAATCCCGAAAGGCGCCCTTGCAACTCCCATGGGCACTGGTCTTTCCTGAGGCCACCAGAAGCGGGTCCCTGAGGTCCCTGGTCGTAACTCGAGAGACCCTGCCCAACTCTAGAAAATCCAGGAGGTTCTCCCCTCCAGGCGAGATGAGGCCCATTTCCTCTGAGGCGTCTGGGAGGCTCATCACACCTAAATTCTGGAAATTCAAAAGGGTCCTTGCTGCAACTCAAGAAGTTCCCCGACATACACGTCTCCACTCGAGAGGAAGCACGAGGGTCCCGCCCACATCCAGAGGAGACGTCGTTTTGGTATCGAAGCTCGAGATGAGGGATCCTTTCCCTGCTTGTCAGGAAATAATACACGCCATTCCGCTCGCATTTCAAGGGGAAGCGCTCTCCACAGGAAAGGCGAGAGCAACTCCAGGGTCGTGCCACCATTCCTGAGTCCCCAGATGTCTCAGTCCATTCCAGGGAACCTGTATTCCTTGCACTGCCTCGACTTTCAAGCGAGGATCGACTCACACCACAGTGGCACGTGGGGCAGCCCTGTGGGAAAGCCTCGTGGGAAAGCCTCGTGGAGAAATCCAGGTGGATCTTCCCTCCAGGCGAGATGAGGGCCCATTTCTGGCTGAGCCATATCCAGGCTAACACACCTAACCTGTGGAACTTCCAAAGGGTCCTTCACATCCTTGCTGCAACTCAAGAAGCTCCCCGACATACCCGTCTCCAGTGGAGAGGAAGCAGGAGAGTCCCGCCCACATCCAGAGGAGCCCCGTTTCCGCCTCCTAGCTCGAGAGGAGGGATCCTTTCCCTGCGTGGTCCGGAAAGAATTCCCGGGCGTTCCTGTCGGCATCTCAAGAGGAGGCGCTCTCCACAGGAAAGGCGAGAGGAACTCCAGGGTCGTGCCACCATTCCCTGAGTCCCCCAGATGTCTCAGTCCATTCCAGGGAAACCTGTATTCCCTGCACTGCCTCGACTTTCAGCCGAGGATCGACTCACACCACAGTGGCACGTGGGGCAGCCCTGTGGGAAAGCCTCGTGGGAAAGCCTCGTGGGAAAGCCTGGTGGGAAAGCCTCGTGGGAAAGCCTCGTGGGAAAGCCTCGAGGGACAGCCCTGTGGAAAGCCTCGAGGGAATGCCTCGAGGTTAAGCCTCAGATCCCTTGATCCACGCGAAGGGAAGTGGAACCTGCTGCTACAGCTCGGAAGGAAAGCGCACTTGCATGCCCCCACTCCAAGACGAGGACTGACTCCCCTAGGGAGACTCCCGAAGTACCCCCAATTTCCATGTCAGCACTGGAGAGGAATCCTCAGGTTCCGGCACTGCCTCCACACAAGGTCATAGGCCCCCAGCATCTACGGGAGAGGAATCCCGAGAGGACCCCGAGCAACTTAAACTCTGGAACTTCCAAAGGGTCCTTCACACCCTTGCTGCAACTCAAGAAGTTCCCCGACATAACCGTCTCCACTCGAGAGGAAGCACGAGAGTTCCGCCCACATCCAGAGGAGCCCCGTTTCCGCCTCCTAGCTGAGAGGTGGGATCCTTTCCCTGCGTGGACGGGAAAGAATTCCGGCGTTCCCGTCGCATCTCAAGAGGAGGCGCTCTCCACAAGAAAGGCGAGAGGAACTCCAGGGTCGTGCCACCATTCCCAGAGTCCCCCAGATGTCTCAGTCCATTCCAGGGAAACCTGTTTTCCCTGCACTGCCTGGACGTTCAAGCCGAGGATCGACTCACACCACGGTGGCACGTGGGAAAGCCCTGTGGGAAAGCCTCGTGGAAAGCCTCGAGGGAAAGCCTCGAGGGAAAGCCACACATCCCTTGATCTACGCGAAGGGAAGCGTGACAGTGCTGCTACAGCTCGAGAGGAAAGCGCACGGTGCATGCCCCACTCGAGACGAGGTCTGACTCCCCTGGGGAGGCTCCAGAAGTACCCCAAGATCCATGTCAGCACTGGAGCGGAATCTTCAGGGTTCCGGCACCGGCTCCACACAAGATCTTAGGCCCCGGCATCTACGGGAGAGGAATCCCGAGAGGACCCCCGAGCAACTCGCATGGGGACTGGTCTTTCCTGAGGCCACCAGAGCGGGTCCCTGAGGTCCCCGTCGTAAGTCGAGAGGCACCTGCAGAAACTCGAGAATATCCAGGAGGTTCTCCCTCCAGGCGAGATGAGGCCCATTTCCGCTGAGGCGTCTTGAGGCTAATCACACCTAAACTCTGGAACTTCCAAAGGGTACTTCACACGCTTGCTGCAACTCAAGAAGTTCGCCGACATAACCCGTCTCCACTAGAGAGGAAACACGAGAGTCCCGCCCCACATCCAGAGGAGCCACGTTTCACCTCTTGCTCCGGAGGGATCCTTTCCCTGCGTGGTCGGGAAAAAATTCCGGGGTTCCCGTCGCATCTCAAGAGGAGGCGCTCTCCACAGGAAAGGCGAGAGGAACTCCAGGGTCGTGCCACCATTTCCTAGAGTCCCCCAGATGTCTCAGTCCATTCCACGAAAACCTGTTTTCCCTGCACTGCCTCGACGTTCAAGCCGAGGATCGACCACACCACGGTTGCACGTGGGACAGCCCGGTGGGAAAGCCTCGAGGGAAAGCCTCGTGGGATAGCCTCGAGTGAAAGCCACAGATCCCAAGATCCACGCGAAGGGAATCGTGACACTGTGGCTACAGGTTGGTAGGAAAGCGCACATGCATGCCCCCACTGCGAGATGAGGACTGACTTCCCTGGGGAGACTCCAGAAGTACTCAAGATACATGTCAGCACTGGAGAGGAATCCTCAGGTTCCGGCAGCGACTCCACACAAGGTCTTAGGCCCCGGCATCGACGGGCGAGGAATCCCGAGAGGCCCCCCGAGCAACGCGCATGGGGACTGGGCTTTCCTGAGGCCACCAGAGCGGGTTCCTGAGGTCCCCGTCGTAAGTCGAGAGCACCTGCCGCAACTCGAGAAAATCCAAGAGGTTCTCCCCTCCAGGAGACATGAGGCCCATTTCCCCCTGAAGCGTCTCCAGGCTAACCACACCTAACCTCTGGAATCTCCAAAGGGTCCTTCACACCCTTGCTGCAAACTCAAGAAGTTCCCTGACATACCCGTCTCCACTCGAGAGGAAGCACGAGAGTCCTGCCCACATCCAGAGGAGCCCCGTTTCCGCCTCCTAGCTCGAGAGGGGAGATCCTTCCCCTGCGTGGTCGGAAAAGAATTCCCAGCGTTCCCGTCGCATCTCAAGAGGAGGCGCTCTCCACAGGAAAGGCGAGAGGAACTCCAGGGTCGTGCCACCATTCCCAGAGTCCCCCAGATGTCTCAGTCCATTCCAGGGAAACCTGTTTTCCCTGCACTGCCTCGACTTTCAAGCCGAGGATCGACTCACACCACGGTGGCACGTGGGACAGCCCTGTGGGAAAGCCTCGTGGGAAAGCCACAGATCCCTTGATCCACGCGAAGGGAAGCGTGACACTGCTGCTACAGCTCGGGAGGAAAGCGCACGTGCATGCCCCCACTCGTGACGAGGACTGACTCCCCTGGGGAGACTCAGGAAGTACCCAAGATCCATGTCAGCACTGGAGAGGAATCCTCAGGTTCGGCACCGACTCCACTCAAGGTCTTATGCCGGGGTCCAGCCCCGGTGGTTCCAGGGAATTCGAAGGGTGGACGACCTTGGCGTGGAAAGACTTGTTTATTTATTAATGTAAGATTAGATTAGGAAACTATAGTGTAGTAAGAAGATTAAGTGGAGTAAGAGGACTGAATAGCTTGGTTTACGCGGACGGCCAATAAAATTCCAGACAAGGAATTTGCACCACCTACGTTGGGCCACCAGCGCCCGCTTGAATATCTAAGGGTGCCTCGCCTTAAGCTCCCTTTCGTGCGGGTCTTAACAGCCAGGGAAGTAAGTAGACCTGGCGAGCCTCCGCACTCCAGGTGGAGATTCAGCCTGAAGTTAAAGTAAAGAGCAGAGAGAAGGAAAGGTAGAGAAGAAGAAAGAGAGAGAAAGACACGGGGGAGCCAGAGTCCCAGGAAACCAGGCTGAGAGACTAGTTCGAGAAGCTGGTCCGAGAAATTGGCCCCGGCCCCTGGCCTCCTCCTTTATTGTTCAGAAGGCCTTTTATACTTTTGATAAAACATGGAGATCAATGGATAACACAAAATTATGTAGTGTTCGCAACCCAGATTCTTTCTGTATATCATTTTGTATACAAAAGGTCTCAGGTGATTTACATTATCTTCTGGCCAAGAGGCTTGTTAACACTTTTTGGCTCTCTTCCTTAATGAATGTTAATTTTGTTTCCCCTGAAGTGTTTTTCTTTAATCTGCATCTCCTTAAAGCATTAAAGTTACATCTCCATAGAACAAAGGTGCAGTGGGTTATAACAAAGAAGGTACTTAACTCAAAGATCTAATGTTGCTAATACCAGGTCTACTACGTGTTTTTCTATATACCAACTATATCTAAAAATAAAGGATATGAAAATTTGGCAGCAAGCATTGACCCAAAAAAATGAAACTTTTAATCAGTCCTATTCTAAAGATTTTGACTCCTCGGAAGCTCCTGCATTCCTAGGATGTTTTAAGCTTCCTGTGCCTCCTGCGGTCAGGAGGCCTCAAACAATCACAAGCGCAGCTGTACGAGTCCTACAGGCAGGCTAGAAAGCCATCAGAGGGTTTTTGGATTGAAACACTCTTTCAAATGCAGAAGACTAACGCCCTGAATGACTTTTTCCAGAAAAGGACAGAAGAGTGAAAAAGCAGAGCACAGAAACCGGCAAATTTTTGTTGGGGTACATGCTTAAAAATTTCCAGAGGGGTCCCTGAAGTCTGAGCACGCCTTGCATATGTCAGCTACTTCCTCATAGCCTTGTCACGGGAGGCTTCCTCACACTGGCTCCCGGCAGTCTTAGGCACCGGCATCGATGGGGAGGAATCCCAAGAGGCCCAGAGCAACTCGCATGGGGACTGGCCTTTCCTGAGGCCACCAGAGCGGGTCCCTGAGGTCCCCGTCGTAAGTCGAGAGCACCTGCCGCAACTCGAGAAAATCCAGGAGGTTCTCCCCTCCAGGCGAGAGATGAGGCCCATTTCCGCTGAGGCGTCTCGAGGCTAATCACACCTAACCTCTGGAACTTTCAAGGGTCCTTCACACCGTTGCTGCACCTCAAGAAGTTCCCCGACATACCCGTCTCCACTCGAGAGGAAGCAGGAGAGTCCGCCCACATCCAGAGGAGCCCCGTTTCCGCCTCCTAGCTCGAGAGGAGGGATCCTTTCCTGCTGGTCCGGAAAGATTCCCGGCGTTCTTGTCGCATCTCAAGAGGAGGCGCTCTCCACAGGAAAGGCGAGAGGAACTCCAGTGTCGTGCCACCATTCCCTGAGTCCCCCAGATGTCTCAGTCCATTCCAGGGAACCTGTATTCCCTGCACTGCCTCGACTTTCATCGACTCACACCACAGTGGCAAGCCCTGTGGGAAAGCCTCGTGGGAAAGCCTCGTGGGAAAGCCTGGTTCAGGAACAGCCCTGTGGGAAAGCCTCGAGGGAAAGCCTCGTGGGAAAGCCTCAAGGAAAGCCTCGTGGGAAAGCCTCGTGGAAATGCCTCGAGGTTAAGCCTCAGATCCCTTGATCCACGCGAAGGGAAGTGCGAACCTGCTGCTACAGCTCGGAAGGAAAGCGCACATGCATGCCCCACTCGAGACGAGGACTGACTCCCCTAGGGAGACTCCCGAAGTACCCCAATTTCCATGTCAGCACTGGAGAGGAATCCTCAGGTTCCGGCACTGCCTCCACACAAGGTCATAGGCCCCAGCATCGACCGGAGAGGAATCCTGAGAAGACCCCGAGCAACTCTCATGGGGACTGGCCTTTCCTGAGGAAACCAGTGCGGGTCCCTGAGGTGACCTTCGTAAGTCGAGAGCACCTGCCCCAACTCGAGAAAATCCAGGAGGTTCTCCCCTCCAGGCGAGATGAGGCCCATTTCCACTGAGGGGTCTCGAGCCTAATCACACTTAAACTCTGGAACTTCCAAAGGGTCCTTCACACCCTTGCTGCAACTCAAGAAGTTCCCCGACATAACCGTCTCCACTCGAGAGGAAGCACGAGAGTTCCGCCCATATCCAGAGGAGCCCCGTTTCCGCCTCCTAGCTCAAGAGGAGGGATCCTTTCCCTGCGTGGTGGGGAAAGAATTCCCGGCATTCCCGTCGCATCTCAAGAGGAGGCGCTCTCACAGGAAAGGCGAGAGGAAATCCAGGGTCGTGCCACCATTCCAGAGTCCCCCAGATGTCTCAGTCCATTCCAGGGAAACCTGTTTTCCCTGCACTGCCTGGACGTTCAAGCCGAGGATCGACTCACACCACGGTGGCACGTGGGACAGCCCTGTGGGAAAGCCTCGTGGGAAAGCCTCGTGGGAAAGCCTCAAGCCTCAAGGGAAAGCCACAGATCCCTTGATCCCCTCGAAGGGAAGCGTGACACTGCTGCTACAGCTCGGGAGGAAAGCGCACGTGCATGCCCCACTCGAGACGAGGACTGACTCCCCTGGGGAGACTCCAGAAGTACCCAAGATCCATGTCAGCACTGGAGGAATCCTAAGGTTCCGGCACCGACTCCACACAAGGTCTTAGGCCCCAGCATCAACGTCAGGGAATCCCGAGAGGCCCCCGAGCAACTCGCATGGGGACTGGCCTTTCCTGAGGCCACCAGAGCGGGTCCCTGAGGTCCCCGTCGTAAGTCGAGAGCACCTGCCGCAACTCGAGAAATTCCAGGAGGTTCTCCCCTCCAGGCGAGATGAGGCCCATTTCCGCTAAGGCGTCTCAAGGCTAATCACACCTAATGTCTGGAATTTCCAAAGGGTCCTTCACACCCTTGCTGCAACTTAAGAAGTTCCCCGACACACCTGTCTCCACTCGAGAGGAAGCACCAGGGTCCCGCCCACATCCAGAGGAACCCGTTTCCGCCTCTTAGCTCGAGAGGAGGGATCCTTTCCCTGCGTGGTCGGGAAAGAATTCCCGGTGTTCCCCATAGCATCTCAAGAGGAGGCCTTCTCCACAGGAAAGGCGAGAGGAACTCCAGGGTCGTGCCAACAATCCGAGAGTCCAACAGATGTCTCAGTACATTCCAGGAAAACCGTATTTCCTACACTGCCTCGACTTTCAAGCCGAGGATCGACTCACACCACATTGGCACGTGGGACAGCCCTGTGGAAAAGCCTCTTGGGAAAGCCTTGTGGAAAAGCTTCGAGTAAAAGCCACTGATTCCTTGATCCACTCGACGGGAAGTATGACACTGCTGCCCATCTCGGGAGGAAAGCACACGTGCATGCCGCCACTCGAGACGAGGACTGACTCCCCTAGGGAGACTCCAGAAGTACCCCAAGATCCATGTCAGCACTGGAGAGGAATCCTCAGGTTCCGGTAGCGACTCCACTCCAGGTCTTAGGCCCCGGCATCGACGGGAGAGGAGGC
The DNA here is from genome assembly GCF_001704415.2 of Capra hircus. NCBI lineage: Eukaryota > Metazoa > Chordata > Mammalia > Artiodactyla > Bovidae > Capra > Capra hircus. The sequence continues at coordinate 11,469 of NW_017215738.1, forward strand.
CCTAGAGGCCCCTGAATTACTCGCATGGGAAGAGGCCTTTCCTGAGGCCACCAGAGCGGGTCCCTGTGGTCCCCGTCGTAAGTCGAGAATAGCTGCCCCAACACGAGAAAATCCAGGAGGTTCTCCCCTCCAGGCGAGATGACGCCCAATTCCGCTGAGGCGTCTCGAGGCTTATCACACCTAAACTCTGGAACCTACAAAGGGTCCTTCACACCCTTGCTGCAATTCAAGAAGTTCCCCGACATACCCGTCTCCACTCGAGAGGAAGCACGAGAGTCCCGCCCACATCCAGAGGAGCCCCGTTTCCGCCTCCTAGCTCGAGAGGAGGGATGCTTTCCCTGTGGTCGGGAAAGAATTCCGGCGTTCCCGTCGCATCTCAAGAGGAGGCGCTCTGAACAGGAAAGGCGAGAGGAACTCCAGGGTCGTGCCACCATTCCCAGAGTCCCCCAGATGTCTCAGTCCATTCCAGGGAAAACTGTTTTCCCTGCACTGCCTCGACTTTCAAGCAAAGATCGACTCACACCACGGTGGCTCGTGGGACAGCCCTGTGGGAAAGCCTCGTGGAAAAAGCCTCGAGGGAAAGCCACAGATCTCTTGATCCACGCGAAGGAAGTGAGACACTGCTGCTACAGCTCGGGAGGACAGCGCACGTGCTTGCCCCCACTCAAGATGAGGACTGATTCCCTGGAGAGACTCCAGAAGTACCCAAAGATCCATGTCAGCACTAGAGAGGAATCCTCAGATTCCAGCACCAACTCCACACAAGATCGTATGTCCTGGCATTAACGGGAGGGGAATCACAAGAGGCCCCCGAGCAACTCGCATGGGGACTGGCCTTTCTTGAGGCCACCAGTTGGGTCTCTGAGTTCCCCGTCGTAAGTCGAGAGCACCTGCCACAACTCGAGAAAATTCAGGAGGTACTCCCCTCCAGGCGAGATGAGGCCCATTTCCCAGAGGTGTCTCGAGGCTAATCGCACCTAACATCTGGAACTTCCAAAGGGTAATTCACACCCTTGCTGCAACTCAAGATGTTCCCTGACATACCCGTCTCCACACGAGAGGAAGCACGAGAGTCCCGCACACCTCCAGAGGAGCCCCGTTTCCGCCTCCTAGCTAGAGAGGAGGGATCCTTTCCCTGCGTTGTCGGGAAAGAATTTCCGGCGAACCCGTCGAATCTCAAGAGGAGGCACTCTCCACAGGAAAGGCGAGAGGATCTCCAGGTCGTGCCACCATTCTGAGTCCCTCAGATGTCTCAGTACATTCCAGGGAAACCTGTTTTCCCTGCACTGCCTCGACTTTCAAGCCCAGGGTCAACTCACACAACGGTGGCACGTGGGACAGCCCTGTGGGAAAGCCTCCTGGAAAGCCTCGAGGGAAAGCCACAGATCAATTGATCCCGTGAAGGGAAGCCTGACACCGCTGCTACAGCTCGAGAGAAAGAGCACGTGCATGCCCCACTCGAGACGAGGAATGACTCCCCTGGGGAGACTCCAGAAGTACCCAAGAACCATGTCAGCACTGGAGAAGAATCCTCAGGTTTCGGCACCGACTCCACACAAGTCTTAGGCCCCGCATCCACGGGAGAGGAGGCCCTAGAGGCCCCCGAATTACTCGCATGGGGACTGGCCTTTCCTGAGGCCACCAGAGCGGGTCCCTGAGGTCCCCGTCGTAAGTCGAGAATAGCTGCCCCAACACGAGAAAATCCAGGAGGTTCTCCCCTCCAGGCGAGATGAGGCCCAATTCCGGTGAGGCGTCTCGAGGCTTATCACACCTAAACTCTGGAACCAACAAAGGGTCCTTCACACCATTGTTGCAACTCAACAAGTTCCCGACATACCCGTCTCCACTCGAGAGGAAGCAAGATAGTACCGCCCACATCCAGAGGAGCCCCGTTTCCGCCTCCTAGCTCTAGAGGAGGGATCCTTTCCCTGCGTGGTCGGGAAAAGAATTCCCGGCGTTCCCGTCGCATCTCAAGAGTAGCGCTCTCCACAGGAAAGGTGAGAGGAACTCCAGGGTCATGCCACCATTCCCAGAGTCCCCCAGATGTCTCAGTCCATTCCAGGGAAACTTCTTTTTCCCTGCACTGCCTCGACTTTCAAGACGAGGATCGACTCACACCACTGTGGCACGTGGGACAGCCCGTGGGAAAGCCTCGTGGAAAGCCTCGTGGGAAAAGCCACAGTTGCCTTGATCCACGCGAAGGGAAGTGTAACTTACGA
>NW_017215739.1:0-13686 GCF_001704415.2 Capra hircus
CCACACGCCTCTGTGATTTGTTACTGGCTGCTGCTCAAGTGGCCCAGGCCCGTGCTCATAGGACTTTTGTTAAAAATAATTTTTTAAGTCAAAGTATAGTTGATTTACAATGTAGTGATTTACAGTGTTTACAGAAAAGTGAGTCAGTTATACATAATACATCTAGCCATCTTTTTTTTTTTAACTTTTAATTTGGTATTGAAGCATAGCCAATTCGGGGCTTCCCAAGGAGACCAACTAGTCCATCCTAAAGGGAATCAGTCCTGAATATTCATTGGAAAGGACTGATGCTGAAGCTGAAACTCCAATACTTTGGCCACCTGATGCGAAGAACTGACTCATTGGAAAAGACCCTGATGCTGGGCAAGATTGAAGCAGGAGGAGAAGGGGACGACAGAGGATGAGATGATTTGATGGCACCACTGACTCAATGGACATGAGTTTGAGTAAACTCCAGGAGTTGGTGATGGACAGGGAGGCCTGGTGTGCTGTAGAGCATGGGGTCACAAAGAGTTGGACATGACTAAGCGACTGAACTGAACTGAACTGATGGCTCAGTGGTAAAGAAAGTGAAAGTTGCTCAGTCATGTCCGACCTTTGCAACCCATGGACTGTAGCCCACCAGGCTCCTCCATCCATGGGATTCTCCAAGCAAGAATACTGGAGTGGGTTGGCCACTTCCTTCTCCAGGGGGTCTTCCTGACCAGGATCGAACCCAGGTGTCCTCCATTGCAGACAGACGTTTTAACCTCTGAGCCACCAAGGAAGCCCAGAAAAATTGTTAAGTTGTGTCCGACTCTTTGGCGACGCCATGGACTATAGCCTACCAGGCTCCTCTGTCCATGCGCGATTCTACAGGCAAGAATACTGAAGTGGGTTGCCATGTCCTTCTCCAGGAGATCTTCCAACCCAGGAGTCGAACCCAGGTCTCCTACATTGCAGGCAGATTCTTTACCAACTGAGCTATGAGGGGAAGTCCCAATCGTAAAGAATCTGCGTGCTAAGGCAGGAGATGCAAGTTCAATCCTGAGTCTGGAAGATCCCTTGGGGAAGGAAATGCCAACCCACTCGAGTACTCTTGACTGAGAAATCCCATGGACAGAGGAGCCTGGTGAGCTATAGTCCATGAAGTTGCAGAAGAATCAGACACTTGCAGCTAAACAACAGGCAACAACATAGCGATTAACAATTTTGTGATAGTTTCAGTGGACAGCAAAGGACTCAGTCATACATATAAGCATGTAACCATTCTCCCCCAAATTCCCTTCCATCCAGGCTGCCACATAACATTGAGCAGAGTTCTCTGTGCTATACAGCAGGTCTTGTTGGTCATCCATTTTAAATGCAGTGGTATGTACTTGTCAATCGCAAACCTGTCTGCCCAATCCCATCCTTCCCCACTTAGCCACTCTTTTTAGATTTGATCCCCATGTAGGCCATTACAGAGTTCTGAGTTCCCTGTGCTATACAGTAGGTCTTTATTAGTTGTTTATTTTATACATTACAGTGTGTATATGTCAATCCCAATCTCCCCCAGTTTCCCCCCTCCCCCCTGGTAACAATGTTTGTTTTCTACATCTCTGGCTTCTTCGTAAAGAGGTTCATTTTTTTAGATTCCACAGATAAGTGATATTGTATTTGTCTTTCTCTGACTTCACTCAGTATGACAATCTCAGGTCGAAGGACTTTAAAGTGAAAAGGGGCGCAGACGTCATTGATTTCTCATTCTTGCTTACTCTCACTTGAGGAAACCGAGGCCCCAGAGGGAAGGAAGCACATCCAGCGGTCCGGAGACCTCTCCTCTCCGAGGGGCTGCGGTTGTGCTCAGCGGGGCTGGGGCAGACCAGCCCTCCCCGCTGACACCAAACTCCTCAGCTGACACTAATCCTTATCTCAGATGAGATCTTACCTGAGACGGAAGAATCCAGCCTAAAGCGCGGTTGCTTATCGCTGGGCTCCTTGGCAGCTGTGCTTGGGGTAAATGTAACAGCATTCTAGATATCCAGATGAGCCCAAAGGTCACAGGACAGTGCTAGTGAGTCACTGGGGATTACTTTGGGACAGGCAGACCTGGGAGAAGGGAAGACTTCTCAGGGTCATCTCTTAAAGCCTTCTGAGAAAGTGGGGGATCTTTGCTAGCCCAGAGTCAGGGTCCCGATGTGGAAGTTTGTTACCGATCCCCTCGGTGGGGGGCCCCATCTGCTCATCAGGGCACCTGCTCCCCTTGACTGGCGTGGTGCCAGGGCCCGAGGAACGTGCTCATTCGCAGGCTATCTCTTTCTCTCTCTGGAGCGTGGAGGCAGGACCTGCCCACAGGCTTGTTAGAGTCACTCCTTCAGGATTTGCTAGCACTGCAACATTCAGAGGAAGGTCTGAATGCAGACCTTGCAGAGCCCTGCAGAAGGCTCCCCGGGTCAAGGTCGCCCCAAAGGGCTGCTAGGCTAACAGAAATCACTGAAGACAGCAGGGTGGCAGTGATGCGTGGGAAGGTCCTGTGGATCCACACCAGCCACATGGCCTCAGAGTTACTTACTGCTCTCTCTGAGCATTGAATTCTGAATCTGTAAAATGGGCCAGTACTGGCACACCCCCTTCACCAAACAGAAGTGCAGGAGGTTATGCATTAAGCTTCCTGCGTGCATATGTGCTGAGTCACTCAGTTGTGTCCGACTCTTTGCAACCCTATGGACCATAGCCTGCCAGGTTCCTCTGTCCATGGGGATTCTCCAGGCAAGAATACTGGAGTGGGTTACCATGCCCTCCTCCAGGGGATCTTCCCAACCCAGGGATCAAACCCACGTCTCATGTCTCCTGCATCGGGAGGTGAGTTCTTTATCATTAGTGCCACCTGGGAAGCCCCATTAAGCTTCAGGGTTCTGTTAATGCAACGGATCCCCTGTTCTTCTTGGGCCTCTGTCAAATGCTCAAATGCTGTGGTTTGGAACATCTGGGCACAGGGATCCTTGTTGAGGGTCAGTTCATTTTTAGTCCATGTGAGCATTTCTTAAGACTTGTTTCTTTTTGTTTCATTTTTCCCCAACAGAGTGAGTGTTCAATCAATTATCATAAAGCTCCCCCACCCCTGCCGCCCCAGGGAAAATACTGTGAATCTGTCTTAACACCATTTTTTCCCCAATTCTTGAAGATCTTTGTCTCATTGTGCATCCAGCCTTTCTACCACATGGCTTAAGTTTTACCTCACTGCAGTCAATTTCCTCTTACAGTTAATTTCCAAGGAGGTTTCATGTTATTTTATTTTTCCATAAAACTTGTTTCTTAAGTTTCTGCTAAAACTCTTGACTTTCCCTTTCTTTTCTTTCCTTTTTTTTGCTACACCACATGGCATATGGTGGAGAAGGCAATGGCAACCCACTCCAGTACTCTTGCCTGGAAAATCCCATGGGCGGAGGAGCCTGGTAGGCTGCAGTCCATGGGGTTGCTAAGAGTCGGACATGACTGAGCGACTTCACTTTCACTTTTCACTTTCATGCATTGGAGAAGGAAATGGCAACCCACTCCAGTGTTCTTGCCTGGTGAATCCCAGGAGCCTGGTGGGCTGCCGTCTATGGAGTCGCACAGAGCGGACACGACTGAAGTGACTTAGCGGCGGCAGCAGCAGCGGGGCATATGGGATCTTGGTTCCCCAACCAGGAATGGAACCCACATCTCCTGCAGTAGAATCACAGAATCTTAGCTACTGGACCACCAGGGAAGACCTGACCTTCACTTTCTTTTTTGAAAAAATTATTTAGTTAGTTATTTTTGGCTGTGCTGGGTCCTTGTTGCTGCGCCAGCTTTTCTGTAGCTGTGGCGAGCAGGGTTAACTCTATAGCTCCGGTAATAGGCTTTGCATCGCAGTGACTTCTCTAGCTGCAGAGCAGAGGCTCTAGAACACTCGGCTTCAATAGTTGCAACATGTGGACTCAGTAGTTGCCACTCCCAGGCTCTGGAGCCCAGGCTCAATAGTTGTGGCACACGGGCTTAGTTGTTAGGACATGGGATCTTCCCAGACCAGGGATCGAACCCATGTCTCCTTCATTGGGAAGCGGATTCTTTACCACTGAGCCACCAGGGAAGCCCCGTGACCTTCACTTTCAAACTGTGCTTTCTCCAGTTGGAATGATGTTTGCAATCTGAAGATGATAACACCATCTGCATCTTATCATCTTATATTTGGTCTGTATTTGGTTCCCTGGCCCTGTAATGGTTTATAAAGACATGTTTAGCCTGCAGTATTTGGAGAAGGAAATGGCAACCCACTTTGTTCTTGCCTGGAGAATCCCAGGGACGGGGGAGCCTGGTGGGCTGCTGTCTATGGGGTCGCACAGAATCAGACATGACTGAAGCGACTTAGCAGCAGCAGCAGCAGCCCTGCAGTATAAATCTGTATCCCCATACCCTCTTGGTATCTTGCCGTCAGAGTCACTGTCCTCTGAGTCAGCAGCAAGATCAAACCTTCAGACAGATTCTGGCTCTTCCTTCACCACTTAAATCTTGTTCTGGACCTGGCTGTGAGTTTTCAGACCTTCTTTTCCTAAGTTCACTCACCTTAGATTCCTTCCCTGTGCTTTTGACAGTAGTTCAGAACTTTGGGAGAATCCAAAGGACTGTACTAGTGTTCACTTACCGACCTGAGTTCCAACTGGAAAAACTCATAGTCAGTGGAATGTGCAAACTCTTTAAAAGTCAAGGATTTACAGTCTGACTGTAAAACAATTAGCAAGGAAAGCACAATTTAAAATCTTTTATCTGGGAAACAATCTGTATCTATATATATCCAAGAGCATTTGAATAGTGCAATTCTACCTTAGAACTTTGTCCATTCTGTTTTTGAAATATAATTGACATATAGCATTATATTAGTTTCAAGTGTACAAGGATCCTATATTTGTATATATTGGAAATCACTGCCCCAATAAATCTAGTTAACATCTGTCACTACACCTAGTTTCTATTTTTCTTTCCCTTGTGATGAGAACTGTAAAGATCTACTTTCTTAGCAATTCTCAATGAAGACAGTATTTCTTACAATTTTTATTTCTTTTATTTGACTGCATCAGATCTTGCTGGCAGCATGTGGAATTTGTTGCCACACATGGACTCTCTAATTGGTGTGAAGGTTCAGCAGTCGCAGCTCTTGGCCTTAGCTGCTCTTCGGCATGTGGGAACTTAGTTCCTTGACCAGGAGCGAACCATGACTCCCGCACTGCAAGCATATTCTTAACCAACCATCAGGAAAGTTCCTCAAACAATACAGTAATATTAACTGTAGTCCTGCGCTGTACATTATGTCTGTAAAACATTTGTTTTATAACGAGAAGCAGTACCTTTTGACCACCTTCACCCATTTTGCCTACCTCTCACCTCGGAACTACTAATCTGTTTCTCTATATCCATGAGCTTGATCTGCCTTTTGGGGGGAGTTTTTGTTCATTTTTTGCTTGTTTTTTGAATCCTACATGCAAGCAAGAGCATTTTATTTGTTTCTGACTTATTTCACATAGCAGAATGCTTTTACAGTACATTCATTTTGTCACGAATGGTAGGATTTCTTTCTTTTTATGGCTAAATAATATCCTATTCTCTCTATATAGCTGTACATGTGTGTATATATGTCACATGTTTATTCATCCTTTGGGAGCTTAGGTTAACATCTTTGGCTATTACAAATAATGCTGCAGTGAACATGGGGATATAGCTATATCTTTTTAAGTTTGTGTTTTTACCCAGAAGTGGAATTTCTAGGTCATATGATAGTTCTGTTTTTGATCTGATATTTTTTTCCATAGTGGCTGCACCAATTTACATACCACCAAAATGTAGGGTTCCCTTTTTTCCACGTCCTTGCAAACACTTGTTATTTCTAGTCTTCTTGATAATATCCATTCTGATAGGTGTTAGTGATATCTCATTGTGATTTTAATTTGCATTCCCGATTATTAGTGACGTTGAGCATCTTTCCATGTACCTGTTGGTCATTGGTATGTCTTCTTTGGAAAAACATCTTCAGATATCTCTGCCCATTTTGCACTGTTGTTGTGTATATATATATATATATATATATATGATATTATAGTTTCTATTGAAGCATAATTTTTTTTCTCTAAGGCCACCCTCATTTCTACCAAAGATAACCAAATTGACTTTCATTTGTTTTCAAAGTAAGTTTTTTAAACTTGGCCTGATTATTTACATAAGTTCAGCAAGAACATCAATTGACCATAGAGGCTATTTTAAGTCTGCATTGATGGAACTTTTCATAAAAATCTCAGATTAAATTTTTTTAATAGCCTCTTGAGGCTATTTTAAGTCTGCATTGATGGAACTTTTCATAAAATCTCAGATTAAAATTTTTTAATAGCCTCTTGAGGCGAGGAAGCCATGTTAAGGACTTGTCATCAGGCTCACCTGTAATACCTACATTCAGGTAAATTCCTCTCTTCTTGAAGGCCCGCAAAAATATCCTGAGGTTGACAAGCCGCCAGAAAGTGACCTTCCTTACTCACCTGACAAGGCTGTTGGAAACAGTGTGAGCGAGGAAGCAGACTGCTTTTCTAAGGAGCTTTATGGCTCTGCTGTCAATTTCAGTTCCTAAAGCTGTCTGTTCAAATCTGATTCTATGCACATTCTCCAATAAGACATTGTAGTCAAAGCCAGGGCAATACAACTAATCTTTCTAAATGTGTCCTGTTACAAAGAGACCAGATTCTTAGTAAACTTATATAAATAACTGTATTGCCATAAAAATGAGAAAGAATGCTTACTAAAAGCTTCCAAATTCTGGAGGGATCCAGTAGGGAGAGAGAGAAATATTTCAATTTTGCTAGCAAAGGTATAATTTACCAAATTGCTGTGATTCATAGTGAGCGTAAGAGGAAAGGTTTTCTTGTTTCTGGAAAGCAAACATTAAAAAAAAAAAAACATGTAACATTTCAGACAAAATGTCATAGAAATTATAAGCATATTCATGAGTTCATTAGATCTTATGTAACTAATTAGCATTGATCATTTGTTTAGCAGTTTTATGAAGCTATCAGTTTTGCCATTACAGTTCTATAATCTTACCTAGTTCAATGGTATGATCTGAAACTTATCAGAAACATATACGTGTCAAAAAGTCCTTTCTATGAGTCTTCTTGAAGATGAAGCATCTTTGCGGAAACATCAGTAATAACTGTCTGTAAATGACAAAAAAAACTGACATGGTTAAAGATGTGATTACAATGCAATTGACAAGGAAATCTGGTTATTTCTATGACATACAACACTTTAAGATGATAACTAAAATTATGACTGATAGCATTTTATCAGGATACATCAGATTTTTAGGAATTTCACATCATTTTTTTAGAACATATGTATTCATCAATGCAATATAACCTAAGATGGTTTATCGTCACTTACTTGACAATGTGTACCATGTGATTTAGCATGCCAATCAAGCCTTATCAGCTTAATATCTCTCTTTGACATGTTTAAGGGACCCTCTGAAGAATCCCAAAATTGGCTAGAGGTCAGAAAGACTTCATTTAGAATTTGATTTGAGAAAGTTTATCAAAGATATCAGAAGGTTTTAAAACACTTGTTCAAATAGGATCATAAGTCACTATGAAACAATGCTTAGTTATTCACTTAACCAAAGTGACAAAGACTTTACAGGCAAATACAGAAAATTTAATAATTGTTTTAAAAAAAACAACCCAACTCCTTTGCTCTGATAACATGGAAAAGATTCAGTGTAAGTAATCAAAAACCTGATAAAACAACACGGGAAATTATTTGGATGAAAATCTCTGCTTTTTGACAGACTACTCAGAGGTAAAGAAAAGCCTATTACAATTTCCTTATCAAAGCAGACTTTTGTCTTTTCAACATGGAGAAAAAAAACAAATTCTAATTTTGTACCAGCTTTTAATATTTATTCACTTAAATTCATTTCAATCTTAGCCAGTCCTAACCATGCACAAGACTTTTCTCAGGGTTCATTTCTCCTAAACCCTCTTAAACTTCCCCTTTTCCATTCAGATTTTGTCCTATGCTTTCCCTCTCTTTTTTCCTTTTAAGCATCTTATTTATTTATTTACTTTTGGCTGTGCTGGGTCTTGGTTTCATTTCTGCGTGGGGGCTTTCTCTAGTTGTGGTGTATGGTTTTCTCATTGCAGTGGCTTTTCTTGTGGAACACATGCTCTAGGGTGTTCAGATTTCAGTAGTTGCTACTTGTGGGCTTAGTTGCCTGCAGCATGTGAGATATTCCTGGACCAGGGATCAATCCCATGTCCCTTGTATTTGCAGGCAGACTCTCAACAACTGGACCACTTGGGAAGTCCCTCCCTCTCTTTTTTTAAACCTCTCTTTAGGACCTCTCTTTTCTTTTTGTTGTTGTTCAGTAGCTAAGTTGTGTCCAAACTCTTTGCAACCCATGGACTGCAGCACGCCACTATCTCCCAGAGTTTGCTCAAATGCATGTCCAGTGAGCCAATGACGCTATTTCACCACCTCATCCTCTGCCACTCCCTTCTCCTTTTGCCTTCAGTCTTTCCCAGCATCAGGGTCTTTTCCAGTGAGTCGACTCTTCGCATCAGGTAGCCAAAGTATTGGGTTTCAACTTCAGCATCAATCCGTCCAATGAATATTCAGGGTTGATTTCCTGTAAGATTGGCTGGTCTGATCTCCTTGCTGTCTGAGAGACTCTCAAGAGTCTTCTCCAGCACCACAATTTGGAAGCATAAATTCTTCAGTGCTCAGCCTTTTTTATGGTCCAACTCTCTATTCCCTTAGCAACATTCATTTACATTTTTTGTATCTTTTAAAAAAATTTCCTTGCATATGAATATATTTTTCCATTTGTTTTACTGGTTTCGATTACATCAAATATTTAGAATTATTGGAACTCGATTCAGAAACTTTTTCTAGTGACAATTAAAAAGTAAGCAAGTGTGAACTGTTTGCTTTTTGATTGGCATACTTATGAATACATTTCATAGTTCTAGAAACATCATTTCCTCATAATTTTTTCAATGTGGTATAATATGTGTTTTAATGGACCTAAACATCTTTAGTTTTTCTGTAATAAGACAAAAGTAGGTAAACTTAAGATTTGTTTAGCAAGTGATGCTTCAGTATCTTCCATTATTTGGAAATTATCTAGACTATTCAGTGAATTTCTGTCATTTAACTTAGGAAAACTCTAAGGTTTTAAGTTACCGAAGGATTTTGGGAGATAATTATAAGTTTTATCCCACTTGCATCTATCTAAATCATTTGTTCCCAGTAATGTGCATATTACCCATGAAAACTTTATGAGACATTAAACAAAATCAATCATTTTCTTTCTTTAAAAAAATGCATTTATTTAGACTGCTCTGGGTTTTCACTGCTGCCTGCGGGCTTTCCCTAGTTGTGGTGAGCTGGGGCCACTCATCGTGGTGACTGTTTTTGTTGCAGAGCCTGGGCTCTAGTGTGCACAGGCTTCAGCAATTCCGGGCTCAGTAGTTGTGGTGCATGGGCTTTGTTGCCCCGTGGCATGTGGGATCTTCCCAGGCCAGGGACTGAACCTGTGTCTCCTGCATTGGCAGGTGATTCTTTACCACTGAGCCACCAGGGAAACTCCCGGAGACAGGTTTAATTCTGGACAGGTGGACCCAACTAATGGCTCCCTGGCGTTTGACCACTGTAGGAGTGCTCATCAGGACTTGACAGGACTCTTTAATTTTGGAAGTAGCTTGTAAGGGGTTCATTTTTCCAGGACTTTATGAATACCCAGTCTCCTGAGTTTACAGTGGAGTAAACTGGGGCTGTTACCTGGAGGGGGCTGGCCTCTGTTTCCATTTTCTTGTATGACCTACTGAACCTAGCCTGAGTTAATAACACTGGAGATGGGCTTGGGTTTCTGGGTCAGTTAACATGTTTAGAGTGAGGGAGGGTCTTCCATAAGACATTTCAAAAGGGCTTACCTTGGTAGCTGATACCACCGCTCTGATGTTTCCTGACAGAATTTCCATAAGGTTTTCTTTAGAGTCTGATGAGCCTGCACTACTTTTCTGGAGGACCCAAGTCTCCAGGGTGAGTGCAGGTGGTATTTGATACCTAAGGCCTAAGATAGCTGTTGGGTAACCTTTGCTACAGATGAACAGCCATTGTCACTCTGGAGATGGCAGGGCAACCCGAACCTGGAAATGATTTCTCATAAAAGCACTGTGGCCACTTCAATTGCCTTTTCTGCCCTAGTGGGGAAGGCCTCTATCCATCCAGTAAAAAATATCTATAAAGACTAGTAAGGGGACTTCCCTGGTAGTCCAGTGATTAAAAATCTGCCTTCCAATGCAAGGGACACAGGTTCGATCCCTGGTCAGGGAACCAAGGTCCCACATGCCATGGGGCAACTAAGCCTGTGTGGCATGAACTACAGAGCCCAGCGCTCTGGAGCCTGAGCACAACTACTGAGCCCACGTGCCACAGTTCTAGAGAAGCCTGCGTACCGCGACAGAGATCCGAGTGCTGCGACTGAAGCTCAGTGCAGCCAGAAATACCATAAATAAATATATATTTTTGAAAAGACGAGTAAGTATTTGAAACACTGGAAAGAAGGCATCTGGGTAAAATCTGTTTTTCACTCCTCTCCTGGCTAAGTCCCGGTTGCCGGACTGGGCTAGCAAGAGGGGAAGGAGGCTTGAGTGGCACAGAGGGCACAGGCTTGAGTAACCCTCGTTATTTTATCTGAGAGTCCTTTTCTACAAAAAGCTAGAAAACAACTGTAGACATTGCATTTCTCCCAGGTAGAGAGAATTATGCAACCCTTGAATGATTTTCCATTGTTCCGAAAGAGTTACAAGTAATTTCTGATCTATGTGCCACCAGCCATCCTCTCCCTTAGTTCCCCTTTGGTCCTGTGCCCAGGTCACTTCAGGAGTCGAGGACCTGGGTACAATGTTAGAAGTGATCAGGGGTGGGATTAATGTCATTTCTCTTATAGACAATAGGGCAGCTTTCTTAGCTTCCTGATCTGCTCTGGTTTTCCCTGGATAACTTGGAATTTCCCTTTGGTGCCTGTGGCAATGGATAACTGCCACTTGTTTTGGCTTTGGACTGTTTGTATGAGGCGCAAAGTCTCGGCCCCATATTTTATAGGGGAGTTTCTTGCATTTAAAAGTCCTCCTTTCCAGAAAGCTGCATAGGCATGTAAAACAAGGAAGGCATATTTTGAGTCTGTATATCTATTTATAACTTTTCTTTCCCTTAGAGTTAAGGCTCTGATTAGACCTATCAGTTCAGCCTTTGGGGCTGATGGGTTGAGTGACAAAGCTTTTGCTTCTATGACACTGTGGGTGCTCACAATAGCATAGTCTGCCCTCCTGGTGAGAGGGACAGAGTAAAGGGACAAAGTAAATAATTAAATAGTTAATCCCACTAGGGGATTGTAAATAGAAAAAAATGTAGGAGACCCCTATTTGTTAATGATTACTCAAGAGAGAAGGTTTGCTTAACCACAAAATCAGGTAGGCTTGCTTAGCTACCAAACCGTGCAACAGAAGCTGGAGACATGCCCCCAAACAAAAAACAATGTGATGTAAGACCCACGTCGTGCCCAGTGAGCTCGGTAAGTTAATGATCCCTACGACATGCTCTCTGCACACAAAAGAAAGGATCATTTGTAGACCTAGCTTGACCATGAAGGGACAAGAAAACTCCCCTGCTCAATCTGGAGGAGGAGATGATGATGGAAGCATGACGTCTACTCAAGAAAGGCAAAGGCATTCTTCTTCCCCTCTCCACTTTTCCTTTGATTATAAAACTGTAGCTCAGAAAGTTCTCGGGGCACAGCATCTCTTGCCTACGCACCTGTAAGCCTCACATGCATCCTAGTCTAATAAACCACTTCTTATCTGTCACTTTGCCTCTTGCTGAATTCTTTATTGCACTGAGACATAAAGAACTGTGTACCAGGGCTCATCAGAGCCCCCCAAATGACACCAAATAGTTTCACTGACACCATCTTTAATAAAACTACTGCCGTCAGTAAACTGTTCTTCCTCAGGGTTTTCTATGGCTTGATCTGTTAGAACAGACCTACAGGAATAGACCTGCTCCAGGGTTTTGAGGCAAGAATGTAAAGTTCTGTTCTACACCAGACATTGGTGTAGCTGGTTTCAGGGTGTGGCAAATTTTAAGAGTCACTGCTAGAGAATCAAGAAGTAAAGCCTGTACTTAGTATTCAGCCTCCTGTTAGCCAGTGGTGGCCTTTGATCTCCAGAATCAAGCTTTGCACTTGCAGGGGAGGGGGGATCTGGACTTCTAGTGGCTGTCCAAAGGTAAGCTTGGTTGCTCCTTCCCTAACGGAGTGGTGGCAATCTACTGCCCAGAGGAGGCCAGGCCAGCGTCAAGCCATGGAACCTATTTGCTTGGAGAAATAGCCTGTGGGCTGAGGAACTTCCTCCAGCTTTTGTACTAGGAACCCCAGAGGTGTCCCTTGTTTTTCAGCTCCATACAAGATGAATGGCTTGTTTAAACTGGGGGACCCAGAGCAGGGGCTTTGGTGAGGGAGGGCCTGCTTGATATCATTAAAAACCTTTTCCTGTTCCCTGTTCCAGAGCAAAAGACTTGGAATCAGGGCCTTTAGTGGCTTCATATAGGGGCATGGCCATTAGCCCAAGTCCTAGAATCTGAATTCTGCAAAATCTTGCCATGCCCCAAAGGTACAGAGATGTTTCTTAGTCTAGGCCCAGTATAGCTAGTTTTCTGTCTGAGATAGCTGTCTACTCCCAGGGTTTATAATATATCCCAGGTATTTAACCTGTTGCTTTAAAATTTGTGCTCTTCTCTGAGAGACTCTGTAATCCTGGGTTTCAAGGAAATAAGGACCTCAATGGTGCTTTGATCTGAGGCCTCTCTTGGGGGGCTACATGTTAGTATGTCATCTATATATTGTGGAATAGCACCTCCTTTTATGTATACTTTCCTTAGTTCCTTTCCTAGGGCCTCAGCGAACAAGTGTGGGCTATCCTGAAACCCCTGAGGCAATACCGTCCACGTATATTGTTGCATTTTGCCTAAATCAGGGTTAATCCACTCGAACGCAAACAGATACTGTGATGAGGCTGAGCTGGGATGCAGAAGAAGGCATCCTTGAGGTCAAGCATGGTAAACCATTGAGCATTTTCAGGGACCTGAGAAAGTATGTCAAAAAGGATTGGCCAGGAGGGGATGTATAGGGATCACAGCATCGTTTGCTACCTTAAGGTCTTGTATCAGCCTATATTGCTTGTTTGGCTTAACAACTGGCAGAACAGAAGTATTGTATGGGACTGGCAGGGTACCAAGATTCCATGCATTAAGAATTTATCTCAGGGGGTTATAACCCCTTTTTGCTTCTAGGTTGATGGGGCACTGTCTTTGTTAGGGTAAGTTACTTATGGCTTAAGGCTCATTTTTACAGGTTTAGGCGTTTCTGGCTTTCCCAGGGACCCCTCGGGTCCCCACCCAGGAGAGCTCACTGCCTGCAGAATGTGATTTGGAATAGGATTTTTGTTCTTCTGGCTTGTCTTCATTGTCAGGGTCCAGATGAGTAGGCTGCTGGGGGTTCCTAATCAGAGTATAGCCTGGTTAGGGAGCTCAGGAGATCCTGCTCCACCAGGCGGTTGAGACACTCATGCATAACTAAAAAGGCAGGTGAAATCAACCACTGCTGCA